>NC_056739.1:738264643-738564643 GCF_019279795.1 Protopterus annectens
TTTGACCATACATTCACATACTTGCTCCATTTAAGTTTTGAGGATTTATTCTTGTATGGCTCCTGATAAAAAGGTTTAAAGAGCCTGTAATTTACCCATATTATCCACAACTCCTGCTTAGGTTGGTGGGACTATAACCTAACCCTGCAATCAGTGACTTAAGTCTCCTTTATTTAAGTTCATATGCTAATAGCCTGGCAGGTTTATGCCCCATTGCCTATGATCTTAATGCTGCCCTCTGCATCTCCAGTTGTGGGGATCCATTTGTCACATATGAAATGTGCAGGATTAGTTTGATCTGTCATGATAATGTTAGCATCAAGGACATCTGTATCCACAGTTTTGGACACTAAGTAATAATCTAACTTCCTTGCTAAACCATTAAAGGAGCTAATGAATATAAATTATTGTTTTAACTGGGATTGCAAACTCCAAATGTCTATTAATCCTAATTGCTCTAGTGCTGAGCTGATCACTTTTTAAGACATGAGATGCCTCTCTAATGAGGGCATAATTCTATCCTTGTGTCAGTCAAGCACAGTATTATAGTTTCCTACTACCAATATCAGACTATTTCACTTAAAAGCAACAATAAAAAAGAATCGGTGAAGAAGCCCAAATTTTTCCTGTTCAAGCCACATACACGTCCCACTATCATCATCCCTCTTGTGAAATTTTACCCACATACCTGTAATACATACTGTCTATATAATTCTCCTAACAATTCATACCCCAAAAGAATTCTGTACTGTTGTAACCACTCCTGACTTTGACTTCTTGTTCGAACTGATAATCTGTGTTAGTGGGGCATTCATTTAGGTGTTCCTTATGGGAAGGAGCTGTCCATAGAGGGGAGTAGCCCTTGGATGTAGCAGACAAATGCAGAGTATGGAGGGAAACAAGAGAAGGTCATTATAACTCTCCACTGCAACAAGGATGACGTGTTCCCAGGATGTACTAACAATCTTCATTGGCTGGACTCCATCCTCTCAAAGAAAGTCCGAGGAGATTAGGAGCGGTAGGGAGACCTGAAGTAGGGCAGTGAGCATTGAGACAAGCTGATGCTGCAGTGCTTGGAAAATGTACATGGCAGCATAATTAACATAATATGTGGCTCACACTACCGGACAAGAAACCTACAATTTTAATATGCAGTTATGTCAGGCCTGCAGAACTACTGTAGAATGAAAACTCCTCTGCATCTTACAGTTTTTAGTTTTCCTAACTAGGAATATAAGCTGTTTTTAAAAATATTATTTTAAATGTAAATACATTATGTTCCTTTGAAAAAAAAAACCTCATCTGACCAAATGCTTTATTTTGCTGCTTTTTACAATCAGTGGCATTCTGTCCCCCACTCTAATCTCTCTGCCATTCTTATATGATTACTGCTTAATAATTTCACCTCATATTCTTCTGTGATAATCTAATACTATCAAAGATATGCAAAATAAATAAATAAATAAATAAAATAGGGCACTGTTTAAAGATATGCATAGACAGCTCAGCAGAAATATGAGGGAGTTAGTTTATACTCAGAGGGTAAAATTCTGAAACAATGGTGTGCAGTGCATACCAACAGACTGTGAAGAAAATAACAGTACATAGCTCTACAGAGGTGCGATTCCTAGACCTTATGTCAGTATGTAGCTCTACAGAGGTGTGTTTCAGAGACCTTATGTCAGTACACAGGTCTCCAGAGGTTCATAGGTTCATAGGTTCGTACTAGGCTATCTTCTCTAGGGCATTTATAAGCCTAGCCAGAGTATGTGTGGCTTTCACCACCCCTTAGGATGAGAATACTAAGCCCTTTTAGGGTTTAGTTTACTGTGCCTCTGTCTAGTAGTGACACAGAGATGACCCCCGGGGTAAACCTACGATCTCCCATCCACACGTCGAGATTTCTCCTGAATAGAGTCAGTGAGGGGCTCTGCCTAACATGGACTGGGATTCTGTTCCAGAGTGTAGGCAGCCTCTGGGTTATGAATCTGTCCCTCCAGCACGTCCTATTTATTTCTGTGTTGAGGTTTAAGTCTCTTGTTCTCGTGGCTCTGATGGATTTGGATTTTCTGAGGTGTAGCATGTCCATTAATTCCAGATTGGACATGGCCTTGTACGTCAGGCACAGATCACCTCTGAGTAGGCAGTATGCGACTGAATAGAGCTTGAGTTTTTTCAGTCGGGCAGTATATGACATATGTTTAAGACCCTTTATCTTCTTGGTGAGGAACTTTTGGGGTCTTTCCAACTGCTGCAGGTGTCGGGTGAGATACATCCCAAATGGGGCATTGTACTCAATCATTGGCCTGATAAGAGAAGAGTACAGGGACACAATGACCTCTCTTGATCTAGATGTGAAACCCTTCATGATAAGGTGGGCAATATAGAAGGTCTTCCTAACCACTTTGGCAATGTGAGTGTCAAATGAGAGGTTACTGTCAACCTGGGTCCCTAGGTCCCTGATTACCTCTTCCGTACTTAATGGATTACCACCTATGTGGTAATTTGTCGGTACCTTGTTTTTCCCAAAGGGTATGACTACACATTTTTTGGCGTTCAGCTTAAGACCATGGCTCTGGCACCAATTATCCGTTTCTATGAGGCCTCTCTGAAGGAAGGTTGTTGTCACTGGAGTATCAATTATGGCGCCCAGTTTGCAGTCATCTGCGAACTTTGTCAGCCACAATCCTCCTATGTTTGCCTGTACCTCGGAAAAATAAACCCCTCTTGTTCGGCATTTATTTTTCCGAGGTAGAGACAAACATAGGAGGATTGTGGCTGACAAAGTTCGCAGATGACTCGCTTAGATTCTGACATAGCTCCAGCAACTCTGACCCTGTGGGTTCTGTCCTTGAGCCAGTTTGCAACCCATCTTGTGACATATGGGTTTACATTTAAGCTGGTGAGTTTGTCTATGATGCCCGAGTGGGGTATTGTGTCAAAGGCTTTTGCAAGGTCAAGGTAGGCTGTGTGAACTGCCTTACCCTCATCAATGGCCTTTGTGACTGTTTCAAAAAAGTCAACCAAGTTCAAAAGGCAGGATCTGCCCTTGACAAAGCCAAACTGGGTAGGATCCAATGTCTGTAGGTCCCCAATGTCTTTGTTTATGAGTTCCATAATGATCCTCTCCATAGCTTTGCAGACCAGGCTCGTCAAGCTTATGGGCGGTAATTTTCAGGGTCCGTAGAAGCACGCCTTTGTGAAGTGGGACCACTGTTGCCGTACGCCACTCTTTGGGTACGTATCCTGTGGTAAGGCTAAGATTAAACAGCAGCCTTATGTGTGGGTTTAGTTCCTCTTGGAGTTCATGTAGCACACAGCCCGGGACACCATCTGGTCCCATTGATGCTGTGTTTTTAGCTTTAGTGAGAGGGCGGCTCTCACCTGGGCATCTGAGATGTTAGGGAGGCTACACTCTGCTGGGATAGTTATTTCTCCTTTTGGGGGAGGGAGGAGAAATTTGCACTGAACCTGTCTGCCAGAATGTTGGCAATGTCAGTGGGTTCAGTGTATTTTGTGTCATTTTGGACTAACTCTGAGCATATCTGGGAGTTTCCACCCAGGTTTCTAACATAGCTAAAGAAGGCCTTGTGATTGTCTTTTGTGTCTTTTGCGATTTTTCTCTCAAAGTTGGCCTTGGATGATTTTATGAGTGATCGTAGTTTTTTGCTAGTACTGACCAGAGATGCCTTCCCTTTTAGGGATTTTGCTCTGTCATGTAGTAGCTTCCTCCTCCTGTTGTAAAGTTTGTTTATGGCTGGGGTCCACCAGACCAGGTGCCTGCCTTTGGGGGAATGGGTCTTGGTTTTATTTGGGATTGCATGATCCATGCATTGTTGAAGGTGCCCATAGAAGGCATTTGCAAAGGATTCAGCAGTGTGGGTTGTGGTTTCCACTGGCCCAGGGGCCTTGAAGGATACCACTTCAGTCTTAAGAAGTGTGAAGTTGGCTTTTGAGAAGTTCTTCACTGTGGTCTTTTGTGCAGGGGTGGGGCGGATGTGGATTTCCAGTGAGATTAATTTATGGTCTGATCTTACCATAGAGGGATATACTTCCGGTGTGGAGCATTTTGTCCCCATGTTTGTGATGATCAGGTCTAGTATATTGTCTCCTCTTGTGGGAATGGTGACTAGTTGTTCCATTGCATTTGAGTTTATGAATTCTAGGAACCTTTGGGCTAGGGTGTTGGGGCTTGAGTAATGTTCCCAGTCTATGTTTGGGTAGTTGAAGTCTCCCAAAATGATGGTATTTGGAGAGACATTCATACTCTCCAGTGTCTTCAGGAAGGCTGTGTGGGGTTCCTGAGTTTGAGAGGGTGGTCTGTAGCATGCTACAAACTGTAAGGCAGTTTTGCCTATGGTTAGTTGCACCTGGATAGTCTCCGATGCTTCATCCGTTGCCACTAACCTGGAGGTGTGGCTATCTTTGATGAAAATGGATACTCCCCCTCCTTTTGTGGTTCGGTCCAAGTTTTGGGGCCGGAAAGCATGATATGAGGTAAAACCTGATAGTGCTGGGGTGCTCTCAGGAGCCTTGAACCAGGTTTCAGTCACTGCACAGACATCAATGTTCTCCATACTGAGGAGGGCTTCGAGGACGTGCATCTTGAGGTTTAGACTTCTGGCATTGAGCAGCATTACCCTTAGTTTTTTTCCACTTGTGTTTTCTAGGGAGGTAGGTTTGTTATTTGAGCCTTGCCTAAAAAAGGCACTATGGCGGTGGCAAGAGCCTTGGCCAATATCAGGAAGCCCAGTGGTGACAGGTGCAAGCCATCCCTTGCGAAGCAGCGTGGCTTGTCAAGCATGTCTTCCCAAGCAGACAGACATTGGATCCCCTTTGAATGACACCAGTAATTAAGCCAATTGTTAAAACTGATCATTTTGTTTTTGTACTGTGGCATCATTCTTGGTGAGTGTAAGATGCTGCTCAGGGTCAGGGTCATACCGGCCTGGGCTACATAATCAGAGAGCTCCTCTATGTCTCTTTTCATGTAGTCCAGGGAGGTACGTCTCAGGTCGTTCACACCGGCATGTACAATGACTGAGTCATGTTTGTACTTGCTGTGGAGTGACCTGAGTGCTTGTGTTATGTGGCGGATTCTAGCTCCCGACAGGCAGCTTACTGTGACCTTTTCCTTGTTCAGTCTGGTGAGCGGGATGTCAGTGTGTCTGACTATGGAGTCACCTATTACAAGTGTGTCTGGCATGTTGTTTGGCCTTAAGGGCTGTGACTGTTTAGCACGCTGACTTTGTGAACTATGTGTTGCATGTGCTATGTCTTGAGGTGGTGGTTGCTTGGGTGTCTGCTTTGGAGGCCTCTGTTGTTTTGGTAGATTTTTAATCAGCCTCGAGTATGTTTTTGTGTGTTTATGTGTTTGGTTTGCAGTTGTGATAGTTCTATGTGAGACTGGGTTTGTGGTGTGCGTGGTTACTTTCTCCTCCTGAGTGGTCTTGCCAGTACTGAATAGAGAGAGCTCAGCCTCCAGTTTGGCTATATAGTTGCATTTCTCGCATATATTTGTATTTGTTGGGAGGAGGAGAGGGTTGTCTGTGTACATGAGGCAATTGTAACATTGCCTCAAGATTCCCAGATTCACCAGCTGAACAGAAGAGGACGCCAGCAACTGACCCTTCGACATGCTAGAAATAGTGAAAAAGATTGCTGTGTAACTGAGTCAGAAAGGACCTATAGGGAAATGGGTACTCAACAGAATTTAGGTGAATGAAGTACTTTCTTTGTTTAAGAGTGCTTTACCTGTGTAAAAAATGCTTTAGGAGCAAGTGCTGAGCTTTTCAGATAGAGTATAGGCTGTTTAGATTGCAAGTAGAACAGTTCTAAGGGAAAAATTGAAGAGCAGACTTGCCGGAGCGAGAAAAAGTTTAACCGGCGCTGCGCTAGACCGCGCAAAGCCGTGCAAATGCGGATTTTAAGCAGTGAACTACAAAAGAGCTAGGAATGGTCCCAAACAACCAATTACTACAGCTTCTTGTGCTGAGGTCACTTCCCGCAAGGACAGGTAGGCTGCTCAAGGCTCCCCACTCCTACTGGTGAGCAAAGAAACTTCCTTCTATCCAAGTAAGGTAATGGACAACACAGGAACTACACCACAGCCCAGAATACAGCAATGCCTGTATACTGGTCTAAACTAGTCAAGGAAGGCGGGAAAACAAGGATTATTTTTTTGTTTTTTTGTTTTTTTTTGTAGAAACACACAGAAAATGCAGAGACAGTGATAAATTAGTTACACAGGCTAGCACACTTTAGTGGGCAGCCTCCACATTTAAATTAAACAAACAAACAAGCAAACTTTCGATTAAATTCGACTAAATGTAACTTTAAGTGCAGGTTTTAAAATAAATGCAGTAATCAGTAAAAAAAACAGTTCAGGCTAGTTTAAAGTAAGCAACAGAAGCTATTTCCAGTGAAAAAAAGCAAAGATACTTAAATCCAGGAGGTAGTCGCTTTTTCGAGTTCCTTGCTGCTAGGACCACTCTGTAAACCCACGTGGAGCTTGTCTGAGCAGTATAGCCAGAAAAAAATGCCCAGAGGCGGATTTTAAGCAGTGAACTACAAAAGAGCTAGGAATGGTCCCAAACAACCAATTACTACAGCTTCTTGTGCTGAGGTCACTTCCCCCAAGGACAGGTAGGCTGCTCAAGGCTTCCCACTCCCACTGGTGATCAAAGAAACTTCCTTCTATCCAAGTAAGGTAATGGACAACACAGGAACTACACCACAGCCCAGAATACAGCAATGCCTGTATACTGGTCTAAACTAGTCGAGGAAGGCGGGAAAACAAGGATTATTTTTTTTTTGTTTTTTTTTGCAGAAACACACAGAAAATGCAGAGACAGTGATAAATTAGTTACACAGGCTAGCACACTTTAGTGGGCAGCCTCCACAGTTAAATTAAACAAACAAACAAGCAAACTTTCGATTAAATTCGACTAAATGTAACTTTAAGTGCAGATTTTAAAATAAATGCAGTAATCAGTAAAAAAAAAACAGTTCAGGCTAGTTTAAAGTAGGCAACAGAAGCTATTTCCAGTGAAAAAAAAGCAAAGATACTTAAATCCAGAAGGTAGTCGCTTTTTCGAGGTGCCATTCACAGACCTTATGTCAGTACATAGGTCTATAGAGATGAGATTCAGTGACCTTATATCAGTACACAGGTCTATAGAGGTGTGAGTCAGAGACCTTATATCAGTACATAGGTCTACAGAGGAGCAGCCTTTTCAATTTCTTCCTGTTCCACACAGTCTCTCCCCTTTTTTCTGTACCCCACTTTCACCCCACTGCTGTAGTCTAGCCATCTCAGTCTCCTCCCCTTTGTTCTGTACCCCACCTCTTTCTCCTTTTCCTGCTGTAGTGTAGCTTCCTCAGTCTCCCCCTCTTCCTTGGCAGTCTCCTCTCCTTTGTTCTTTTCTGCACCTCCTTCAGCCCCTGCAGTAGTGCAGTCTTCTCAGCTACCTCCTGTTCCTGGATAGTATCCACCCCTTTGCTCTGTACCCTACCTCTTTAACCTCCTGTTGTAGTGTATGTAATGCAGCCCTCTCAGTTTTCTTCTGTTTCACGTCAGTCTCCTCCCCATTTTTCTGTACCCTACCTTATTCACCTCCTGCTACCATGCAAGCTTCTAAGCCTTCTCCTGTTTCTGGGTATTCTCCACCTCTTTGTTCTGTACCCCACCTCCTTCACATCCTTCTATAGTGCAGCCTTCTCAGTTTACTCCTGTTACTGGGCAGTTTCCTCCCCTTTTTTTCTGTACCACACCTCCTTCACCTCCTCTTGTAGTGCAGCCCTCTCAATCTCCACCTCTTCCAGGTCATAGTCCTCCTGTTTTCTGTACCCCACCTCCTCTTTCACCTGCTGATATAGTTTAGCCTTCTCCGTATCCTCCCCTTTGTTCGGTACCCCACCTCCTTCATTTCCTGCTATAGTGAAGCCCTCTTGGTTTCTTCCTGTTCCTAGGCCATCTCCTCCCCTTTTTTTCTGTATCCCACCTCCATCAATATCTTGTGCAGTAACAGAAACCTTGTTTAAGGCTCAAGAGAGCATCCCAGCACTACCAGGCTATAACTCATACCATACCTTTCAGCCACAGAACCCGGACCAAAACACAAAAGGAGGGGGTGTATCCATATTCATCAAGGATACTCACACCTCCAGGTTAGTGGAGTAGCATGATACCTCCGAGATCATCCAAGTGCAACTGACATCGGGCAAAACTGCAATCCAAATTGTAGCTTGCTACAGATCATCCACCAGGACCCAGGACCCCCATTCCGCATTTCTGGAGACACTGGGAAATATGAAGGTCCTACCAAACACCCTAATACTGGGTGATCTCAACTACCCAAACATTAACTGGGAAAACTACTCAAGTACTAACTCCCTTGCCCAATCCTTCCCAGAATTTATAAACTTGAATGCCCTGGATCAACTGGTCAACACCCCCACCAGAGGGAGCAACATATTGGACCTGGTCATCACCAACATGGGCGACTGGTGTTCCACACCTGACGTCAACCCCTCGCTGGTTAGATCAGACCATACACTAATCACTCTGGATATTCACATTCTGCCCCCAACCCCAATCAAGGAAACCACCATGAAAAACTTTTCAAAAGCAAACGTCACGTTGCTTAAGAGCGAGGTGGAAAGGTTCACAGCCCCCACACCAATGGACAATGCTTTCCAACCTGCTGAAACCTACACAAAGGCACTCTAAGATCATCTGCAGGAATGCATGGATCATGCTATCCCAAGTAAAACCAAGACTCACTCCTCCAAGAAAAGGAAACCAGTCTGGTGGACCCCCTGCTATAAACAAGCTCTACAATAGAAGGAGGAAACTAGTACAGATAAGAGCAAAATCCCCAGAATGAAAGACATCCCTGATCAGTATCAGCAAGAAACTATGATCCCTCATTAAATCATCCAAGGCTAGCTTTGAAAGAAAAATTGGCAAGGACTTCAAACATAACCACAAAGCGTTCTTTAGCTATGTCAAGAACCTAAGTGGAAACTCTCAGATCTGCTCTGAGTTGGTGCAGAATGGCCCAAAATACACTGAACCGACTGATATTGCCAACATTTTGGCAGGCAGGTTCAGTGCAAACTTCACACCCCTCTCATCCCTAAAGGGCCCATAACCATACCAGAAGAATGTAAGGCCCCAGCAATCACCAACACACAGGTTAAAACAGCCCTATCCAAAGCCAAAAATGCAGCCTCAATGGGACCGGACGGTGTCCCAGGCTGTGTCTTACAAGAGCTCCAAAATGAATGAACCCGTCACCTAAACTCACTGTTCAAACTCAGCCCCTCTACAGGCTATGCACCCACAGAGTGGTGTACAGCAACAGTTATCCCACTCCACAAAGGTGGCGCCACACTGGACCCCAGGAACTATCACCCTATAAGCCT
Organism: Protopterus annectens; assembly: GCF_019279795.1. Taxonomy (NCBI): domain Eukaryota; kingdom Metazoa; phylum Chordata; order Ceratodontiformes; family Protopteridae; genus Protopterus; species Protopterus annectens. The sequence goes on from NC_056739.1 coordinate 738,274,073, forward strand.
GATTAGCCTGGTCTGCAAGGCTATGGAGCACATCATCATGGAACTCATTAACAGAGACATTGGGAACCTCCAAACTTTGGACCCCACCCAGTTTGGCTTTGTTAAGGGCAGATCATACATCCTAAACCTGGTGGACTTCTTTGAGACAGTTACCAAGGCATTAGATGAGGGTAAGGAGGTCCACACAGCCTACCTAGACCTTGCAAAGGCTTTCGACACCATTCCCCTTTCTGGTATTATAGACAAACTCACCAACCTGAACATTATCCCCTACATCACGAGATCGGTTGCAAATTGGCTCACGGACAGAACCCACACAGTGAGAGTTGCAGACTCTAGGTCCGACTCTAAACCAGTTATAAGTGGCGTCCCCCAGGCTCAGTCTTAGGACCCCTTCTGTTCTGCATATACTTCTCAGAGGTACAGGCAAGCACAGGAGGACTTTGGCTGACCAAGTTCGCAGACAACTGCAAACTAGGGGCCATAATTGATTCTCCAGCTGATACAGACACCCGCCAGAAGGGTCTCACTGAGACGGATATCTGGTGTCAAAATCATGGCCTCAAGCTGAATGCCAAAAAGTGCATAGTCATCCCCTTTGGAAAAAACAAAGTACCCATGAACTACCACATAGGCGGTAGTCCCCTAAATACAGAAAAAGTAATAAGGGATCTGGGGACCCAAGTAGATAGCAATCTCTCCTTTGCTAATCAAGGTGGTTAGAAAATCCTTCTACGTGGCCCACCTAATCTCAAAAGGGTTTTCATCCAGAACAAAGGAGTTTATTGTACCTTTCTACTCATCACATATTAGACCCATTATAGAATATAATGCCCCATTTGGGATGTACCTTACAAGACACCTGCAACAGCTGGAAAGACCACAAAAGTACCTCACCAAGAGGATTACTGGCCTCAAACAGATGACCTATGCAGCCCGACTTAAGAAACTCCAGCTGTACTCGGTTGCATACCGCTTACTCACAGGTGATCTCTGCTTGACATACAAGGCCATGTCCATCCCAGAATTGATGGATATGCTCCACCTAAAAAAAACAAATCCCTGAGAGCCACATGCTCTAGGGATATAAACCTTACCACAACGATAAATAGGATGTGCTGGAGGTATAGATTCCTGACTCAGAGACCCCCCATGCTTTGGAACAAGATTCCAATATACATCAGGTAGAGCCCCTCACTAGCACTCTTCAAGAGAAACCTTAACGGGTGGATGGGAAACAGAAAATTTACCCTGGGGATCACTGCAGTGGCTCTGCTGGACAGAGGCGCAGGGAACTAATGGTTCTGCTGGTTAGAGTCACAGGGAACTAATCTAAGGGGGTGGCGAAAACCAACACACTCTAGCTATGCTTATAAATGCCCTTGGGCAGATAGCCTAGTACTTACCTATGAACCTATACCTATGAACTTTTACTTCTTGCTGCAATACAACCTTCCAAGCCTCCCACTGTTCCTAGGCAGTCTCCACCCCTTTTTTTTGGAATCCCACCTCCTTCACTTACTGCTGCAGTGTAGCTTTCTTAGTCTCCTCCTGCTCCTAAACAGTCTCCTTCTTTTTGTTCTGAAAGATGAATCATAAACAAAATACCTACAATTTATTTACTGTACAGTTTGGTTCATTAGTGGTAACAGTTAGTAATAGATGGGAGCTGTTCATGTGGCCAAATGTCTGGTGGTTGATTCTTAAACTGATTCTGCACTACATCGAACTGATTTCATTAACGTATACAGAGTCAATTGAAAACTAATCATCTGTATGTGTGTATGTGTGTGGGGGGTTGGGTGCTGGGTGAGCTACTGGCTATTACTGTGAGACTGCTAACAGTAGGGTAAGGAGTTTTTCCATATTCCCCACTGTAATGTGATCTCAGAATTAGTATATATAATTAGTGGGGAGTGTGGGGTGCAGGTGGGGGCTTGCCCCCCCCCCATAAAACTGCTTTTATTTATTTTTATTTGTTTTGAAATGTTAGATGATTTGGCTCACTAAATTGAAGCATCAATTTAGTGAATTTTGACAATTCAATATAGACCCATAATAGATAACCTACAAATGAATGCTAGACCTTGATAAAAGAAAACAGTTTAACCACCAATATTTACAAAAGCAGCATTTAAGGTGTTTGCATGTTGATCAGGATTGGCAGAAGTGGGTACAGGGTGGTGGTGGTGGGGAAGGGGTCGAAATCTGGTGTGCAGATGATTCCACAGACACACCTACAAGTAATGTATCAGACCAAGTGTATCCCCTTTTATAGATTTCTAGATAAGCCACAACATGCATGTTATTTATGCACACATTCTTCACTGACAGATTTATGTTACACAGAGTGCCAGGGATTAGTATCCTTTAAGTGAGAAGAAACAGTGCAACGTAGTAAGGGGGAATTCATAAACAGTACATCTATGAATCAGAGCTGAAGTTTGGTAAACATGTATCTAAACTCTGAATGATTCCTAAGCATGGCTTCACAGCAGTACTTCTGTACATGGTACCAATAAAGTACCCAATTGTGCAGTTGCAGTAAACCATGTATAATGTACGTGTGCAGTGCCCCACCCCCACAGTAAAGTCTGTGATTCATAAAGCTAACAACAGCTACATACATGCTTGCTCTATCTGCATAAAGTATGAGGCCATTACTGTTAGCTTAAGGACAAACAAACCTTGAATATGGTTCAGGAAACTGAGGTTCATTTAGTGGCTATGGCTGGGTAGGGAGAGCGATGAAGGAGTGATGTCTGTTTACCTCTCTCAGGGGTGAAAGAGCAGTATGCACATAAGTGGGTATAGTGTCCAAGTGTAGACCAGAAAAAAATGCCTGTTCTGCCTTCCCAGTGGGAATTAGCCTGTAGGCTTACTTCCCTTGTACAAATAACAGACATTCCAGGACTGACATCTGCCTAACCAATGGGACACCTACTCAATCTGTGCAAGGGATAGGGCTCACTGTGGAAACACCTGATGGCTGCCTGAATAACATTTCTTGCAGTCAGCTCTCATTCACTGAGTTTCTGAAAACTAACAACGGACTGTGAGTTTGTTATCTGGCAGGCAGTGCTTAGAAATAAAAGTATTGGTCTGGAACTGCATGCTAAGAGTTACTGTTGTAAGAAACAGACTGATCCTTCACTTACTCTCACATCTTGCTCAGCATTAAAGATTACACCAGTGAAAAGTATTAAAACAATTATGTGTGGCAGGCAAAAATCTAACAACTACATAGTCCCATGCACAACATTCTAGAGTAGTACCACACACACTCAGATGCACACACATACACACATAAAGCTGAAATTCGACTTCCAGTGTGAGGTCTTCTCAGCCAAATCCCCTCATTAGAATGATTACTAATGTTGTGTTGTTTGTAGTCAGAGGCAACGAGATGTGTTCTGTAGTAAGCATGAGCTATGCTGCTAAATGTCATTTCTAACATCACTGCAACATACATAACTGTGTGCTATGCATAACTGTTTCCAATTCATAGAAGTATTGTGTTGGCATCTAATTAGCACACACTAAGTTTGTGAATAGTGCTAGTGACATGGTTGCATACTACATATAGCGCAAGCAATGATTTATGTGATCGCACATTGTGTTTATGAATCCAGCAGCCCACATGTCCATGTTCATGCATGTTTTATGAAAAGCTCAGACACAAAAACTGTCACAGATATGTGACTTATATGGACATATATGCATATACATATATAGTAGTACATGCACAGACAACCTAAAAGTAACTGCAAAGTCAGCACAGACATGAAGAAATGTGCCCAGGTAGAGAGCCAATAAATATGAGGCACAAAACACATGTCCTGCATACCTGCAGATGATGAGCTGGTGGGTGTACAGCTATCTGCCATTAATCCCCATAGCCGTGATCTACTAAGCTAACTGCCAGACAGTTCACATTCATTAATCAAATCACTGCCTGACAGCACAGAGGATCAAGACCACATTCTGATGTCCCCACTCTGGGCCAGTAATCAAGGAGCCTCAAACCTCACCACTGACACTGGAGAGGGATCTTCACTTGGAACAAAAATGGATACATCCAGTATTTCCTCCCTAGACTACATGAAAAGAGACATTGAAGAGCTCTCTGATCATGTAGCCCAGGTGGGTATGACCCTGACCCTGAGTAGCATCCTGCCCTCACCAAGAATGATACCGCAGTATAAAGAAAAATGATCAATTTTAACAATTGGCTAAGCTTCTGGTGTCATTCAAAGGGGATTCAGTGTCTGTCAGCCTGGGATGACATGCTCAACAAGCCTCATTGCTTCACAAGAGACGGCTTGCACCTGTCACCCCTAGGCTTTCGAATACTGGCCAAGGCTCTTGCTGCCCCCATAGTGCCTTTTTTAAGCAAGGCTCAAAAGTCAAACCCACCTCCGTAAACAGCACAAATAAAAAAATGACGGTTATGCTACTCAATGCCAGGAGTTTAAATCTCAAAATGCATGCACTCGAAGCACTCCTCAGTATGGAGAACATCGACATCTGTGCAGTAACTGAAACCTGGTTCAAGGCTCCACAGAGCACCCCAGCACTACCGGGCTACAACTCATACCACACATTTCGGTCACAGAACACAGACCGAAACACAAAAGGAGGGAGTGTATCCATATTCATCAAGGATACCTACACCTCCAGGTTAGTGGCACAGCATGATACCTCTGAGATCATCCATGTGCAAATAATATCAGGCAAATCTGCAATGCAAATTGTGTCATGCTACAGATCACCCTCCATGACCCAGGACCACCACTCCACCCTTCTGGAGACAATGGAAAACATGAAGGTCCTACTGAACACCCTGATATTGGGCGATTTCAATTACCCTACCGTTAACTGGGAAAACTACTCAAGTACAAACTCCCAGGTCCAGCACTTCCTGGAATTTATCAACTCAAATGCCCTGGATCAGCTGGTAAACTCCCCTACCAGAGGTGAAAACATATTGGACCTGGTCATCACCAACATGGGCGACAGGTGTTCCACAATGGAGGTCAACCCATCACTGGTTAGATCAGACCATAAACTAATCACTCTGGATGTCCACACCACACCACCACCTCCAACCAAGGAAACCACAGTGAAAAACTTTTCTATAGCAAACTTCACCTTACTTAAGACAGAGATGCTAAGTTTCACAGCCCCCATGCTAAAGGATAACAGTATTCAAGATGCAGGAACCTTTACAAATGCACTCTATGAGCACCTACAAGGATGCATGGATCATGCCATCCCTAACAAACCCAAGACTCATTCCCCTAAGAGAAGGAAACCAGTCTGGTGGACCCCTGCCATAAACAGGCTATACAATAGAAGGAAGAAACTAGTTCAGAAAAAGAGCAAATCCCAAGAAGGAAAGACATCCCTGATCAGTATCAGTAAGAAACTAAGATCACTCATAAAATCCTCCAAGGTTAACTTCAAAAGAAAAATAGCCAAGGATTTGAAAGATAACCACAAAGCCTTCTTTAGCAACTCACAGATATGGTCTGAGCTAGGGCAAAATAGCACAAAATATACTGAACCCTCTGATATTGCCAACATCCTGGCAGACAGATTCAGTGCAAACTTCACCCCCTCTCCCTCCCAAAAGGGCCCACAACAATACCGGAAAAGTATAGTTTCCCGGAAATCACAGACGCGCAGGTGAAAACAGCCCTTTCAAAAGCCAAAAGCACAGCATCAATGGGGCCAGATGGTGTCCCAGGCTGCGTCTTGCATGAACTACAGAACAAACTAATCCCCCCACCTAAACACACTGTTCAACCTCAGCCTCTCCACAGGCTACGTGCCCATAGAATGGCACACAGCAACTGTTATTTCACTCCACAAAGGAGGGGCCACAACTGACCCTGGTAACTATCGCCCCATAAGCCTGACTAGCCTGGTCTGCAAGGCTATAGAGCGCATCATCATGGAACTCATTAACAAAGACATTGGGAACCTCCATACACTTGACACAACCCAGTTCGGCTTTGTTAAGGGCAGATCATGCCTACTAAACCTGGTTGACTTCTTTGAGACAGTCACCAAGGCCATAAATGAGTAGAAGGTAGTTCACACAGCCTACCTTGACTTTGTCAAGGCTTTTGACACCATTCCCCACTCAGGAATTATAGAAAAACACACCAGCCTGAATATAAACCCCTATGTCACAAGATGGGTTGCCATCTGGCTTACAGACAGAACTCACATGGTAAGAATAGCGGGCTCCAGGTCCAACTCTAAACCAGTCACAAGTCATGTCCCACAAGGCTCAGTCCTGGGACCCCTACTGTTCGGCATATACTTCTCAGAAGTACAGGCAAACACAGGAGGACTGTGGCTAACCAAGTTCTCCGATGACTGCAAACTGGGAGCCATAATTGGCTCTCCGGCTGACACGGACATTCTCCAAAAGGACCTTACTGAGATGGACACCTGGTGTCAAAGTCATGGTCTCAAGCTAAATGCCAAAAAATGCATAGTCATCCCGTTTGGGAAAAACAAAACACCCATGAATTATCACATAGGTGGCAGCCCCCTTAATACAGAAGAGGTAATAAGAGATCTGGGGACCCAGGTAGATAGTAATCTCTCCTTTGACAATCATATTGCCAAAGTAGTTAGGAAATCCTTCTATGTAGCCCATCTAATTACTAAAGGGTTTGCATCTAGAAATAAAGAGGTTATAGTGCCCCTCTAATTGTCACTCATCAGACCCATCATAGAGTACAATGCCCCATTTGGGATGTACCTCACAAGACACTTCCAACAGCTGGAAAGACCACAAAAGTACTTCACCAAGACTACTGGCCTCAAACATATGTCCTATGCAGCCCGACTGGAAAATCTCCAGCTGTACTCAGTCGCATATTGCTTACTCAGAGGTGATCTCTGCCTGACTTACAAAGCCATGTCCAACTCAGAATTGATGGACATGCTCCACCTAAAGAAATCCAAGTCATTACAAGCCACTCGCTCTAGTGAGCTAAACCTCACCACAACAATAAATAGAACATGCTGGAGGGATAGATTCCTGCCACAGAGACTCCCCATGCTTTGGAACAAAATTTCTAACTACATTAGGCAGGGCCCCTCACTAACACTCTTCTTTCAAGAGAAACCTTGACGAGTGGATGGGTAACAGAAAATAAGCCCCTGGGATCACTTCATTGGCTCTTCTTGACAGAGGCTCAGTTAATTAATCAATGGGGTGGCAAAAGCTGACACACTCTGGCTAGGCTTATAAATGCCCTTGGGCAGATAGCTTAGTACCTGCCTATGAACCTATGAACCTATTTCCAGATGCAGCTCTCTGCATCAAGCACAATTTCCCTTAAAAGCACACAAGGAACACAGTCTGGGGTCTGGTTTTCCTCCAGGTCCCCAGTAAGATTCCCCAATGACACAGCTATAGAGTTGAGAACTCAGCTAAGTGTCCAAGCCAAGGTCTTCATCACTCTCTCTGTGAAAACAGTGCTTCATGTCCCTGTTCCAAGTAGCTGACACACACACACACTTTGAGATTTGATTTCCGCACACACACACACACACACACACACACACACACACACACACACACACACACACACACACACACACACACACACACACACACACACACACACACACACACACACACACACACACACACACACACAGGAAAAGCTGGTACCTGTTTACTAGCTATGCCCCCTTCTGCCCAGACTATAAGGTAGTTACACTGCCACCAGACACCACAAGGCCATCTACTCTAAGGTTCTTCCATGGGTACCCAATTATACTGAGTGAAATTAATATTAATACAAATGGTAATGTTGACTAAACAGCCAGGGTTTCAGGAGTGGCCAAAGTGCCACCAATAAATATAAGTGCTCTCAAAGGTTAAAATATTCTCTGAAGGACCAGCCACAATAAAAGGTTTAAATATATTTAATAATAAATAATAAAAGAACATGAAAATAATAAATATCTATTTACAACAAACACCAGAGTTTCAGCCACAGGAAATATTAAAATAATATAGACGAATGCATTCACACAGATACAGAAAAGCAATACTTAACTAATCTCACTGTATTTTCCTGACTGATCTAAAGAATTATTATTCCATGGTTACTTACTAGAGCAAGGTAAAATGAAGTAGGTGAGAGATCCATCTTTGTCAGGTTACAAAAACAGAGTACCCTGAGCCTTCATTCTCACCTAGTATTAAACATTATTTTTAGTTATGAATTACAGAATGACATCAAATACATCTGGTCATCTGACATCTGGCTCCCATGCTTCCCCCCTTGGCTAGAAGCTGTCAGGATTTATCATGTATGTGTCAATAACATACACACACACACACACACACACACACACACACACACACACACACACACACACACACACACACACACACACAAACACACACACACAGAACCTTGCTAAGATCTGCTGCAGCTCCTGGAAGTCATAAAACAATTTCAAACCTCCTCCTTTTCAGAGTAGCAATTAGTTCACCCCAATGATAATGCAGGAAGCTTCCTAGTACAGACTTTTTTGTCTCTGGTTACATTGAATATTGTAAGCTGTGGATGAGGGTAAGGTGGTTTACACAGCCTATCTTGACCTCACCAAGGCTTTCGACACCATCCCTCATTCTGGAATTATAACTAAACTCACTAAACTAGGTATAAATCCCTATGTCACAAGATGTGTTGCCAACTGGCTTACTGACAGAACCCACACTGTAAAAGTTGCAGACTCCAAATTTGACCTCAAGGCAGTGACAAGTGAAGTGCCACAGGGTTCCATCCTGGGACCTCTCCTGTTTGGTATCTACTTCTCTGAAGTACAGGCTAACAGAGAAGGCCTCTGGCTGACTAAGTTCGCACATGACTGCAAACTAGGAGCCATAGTCAAGTCCCCAAATGATGTGCACATCCTACAGAAGGGCCTCACTGAGACAGATGCCTGGTGTCAGAGCCATGGCCTCAAGCTCAATGCCAAAAAGTGCAGTGTCATCCCCTTTGGTAAAAACTCTGTACCCATGAACTACCACATAGGCAGCGATCTACTTAACACCGAATGTGTGATAAGAGACCTTGGGACCCAGGTGGACAGTAGTCTCTCCTTTGATAGTCACATCGCTGCAGTAGTCAGGAAGTCCTTCTACGTGGCACACCTCATCATAAAAGGGTTCTCATCCAGGAAAAAAGAGGTCATTGTTCCTCTCTACTCATCACTCATTAGACCCATTATAGAGTACAATGCCCCTTTTGGAATATACCTCACAAGACATCTGCAGCAGCTGGAAAGGCCACAGAAGTACCTCACAAAGAGGATTACTGGCCTCAAACAAATGCCCTACACTGACAGCCTCAAAAAACTCCAGCTTTAATCCGTAGCATATCGCCTACTCTGAGGTGATCTCTGCCTAACATATAAAGCTATGTCAGACCCAGTGCTGTTGGACATGCTACACCTAAAGAAATCCCAATCCCTCCAAGCTACACGCTCTAGGGACCTAAGCCTTATCACCACAATAAACAGAACACGCTGGCGGGATAGATTCCTGTCCCAGAGACTTCCTATACTCTGGAACAAGCTACCCATCTATGTCAAGCAAAGTTCTTCATTAGCATTCTTCAAGAAAAATCTTGATGAGTGGATGGGAAATAGGAAATACACCCCAGGGATCACTTCTGTGTCTCTGCTGGACAGTGGCACAGGAAAATAACTTTCTTGGGTGGCGTAAGCTATGATACCTTGCTGGCTAGGCTTACATAGGCCCTTGAGCCAATAGCCTAGTACCTACCTATGAACCTATTATGGCCTAAACTGAGTAATTTAATTTCTTACTATTTTCCAAACTCAGGTGGATTGAGATTAACCTCGTCTCTTCCAGTAATATATACAGTTCAACAGATACAATAATACATGTACATTTCTTCCTCTGTCCAGCAGGACACACTGTTAATACATTTTTAACACAAGCAGCTTTACAAATACATTTTCAACATAAGCATCTGTACAAATCAGCTTGATATTCAAATAACATATAATTCTTTACTGAATTCCAGCTAGCTGTGCTGGCATATATTACACATCCACTGCCCTACTTCTCCTGGCATAGTTGGCAATACCTCATATTGTCACACATATACAAGTAACAAACTGCTTCCTGTGGTTCAGACTTTGATGCCCTCAATCTTCATCTGTGTACTGTGTGACCTTGAGCAAGTTACCTAAGCAGACAGTGCCTTGGAGTAATACCAACACACATTCACAGGAACCACTGTTAACAGACCATGAAGGACTAGGCTCATGCAGAGTGTAATTAGCCCATGCTGTAATGCAAGCAGACACACCTATAGAGCTAGTAATAGCAGACTGCATGGGACAAGCTCATATAGTGAAAGGGGTCCTCTACTGGGCCATTTGTGCACCCCTACAGTGGGGATCCTAATGGCGAGATGAAAAGTCAGCAAGCAAAGGAGAGTAGTAGTCCTGAAATTGAATTCATCCTCAAGCCTTGGTGAGTACCTTTGCGAGGTGGACCCTGTTTTTCACAAAATCCCACCAAGGTTACACTGATATATAGACTGTATTTATATAGCATATATCATGGACAGAAGTAAGTCAAAAACAAAAAAAGGATAGCTGGGTGCACAAGTCCCAGGATAAAAAAGTGCCCAATCCTGGTAGGCACACTGATGCCAGGATGGGAAAAAATGACAGTGTAAAATCCTCAAAATCCAGAAACATTCCTACAATGGGGTTAGGCCAGGCCCAATATGTCCTCCCTGTTGTAGAAAGAAGTAACAGTCCACAAAAATCACAAAAACTGATAGGCCAGAGAAGAGCCATAAAGACGATAGAGTGGACTATTGAGAATTATTATATTATGCAAAAAGCAAAGAAATACCAGACAGCGGATATACAAAGAGGTTAAGAGATAAATTAGAAGAAAGGAAAATACTTTCACAGGAAAAATTGTCAGAAGCTTCAAATAAAAATTTGCGTTCATTAATACAAGAGATTTTTGAAAAACAGTATATAGATCAAGAAACTTTGATCTGTTTGGAAAAAGAAACATTTGAAAAAGTGCAAAAATTTAAACAACAAAACCTAGACATTTTTAAAAAGTATAAAAAAGAAATATGAACATGGGAAAGAAAGAGAGATTTGATGTGGTGCAATATTTATGCAAAGGAGAAAGCTATAGAGAAAGCAGTTACAAAGTTATTTGAAGAGAACTATAGGCAAAGGCATCCAGATATGGACATTTTCACAATAAGAAAATTAATATCACAAAGATGGAATGTGGAAAAGAAGATTAGTAAAGCAGAAGTTAAGGAAATTGAAGTTGAAGTTATGGAGTGTCTGCGGAGTGAAGGATTTAATATAGAAAGTCTAACACAGACTGCATCACAGCATGATGGAGTGAGTCCCCAAAGTAAGGAGAAGCAGGAAGATTAGGAGACATCTGAAGAAGGAATATGGACATGGGGAAAGAAAAAGAGATTTAATATGCTGTAATATTTATGCAGATAATGTGGTGTAATATTTATGCCAAGGAGAAAGCAAAACTAACCAATACAAAAAGAGCAGCACCAAAGATATTTGAAGAAAATACAGGCAAAGGAATCCGTATATGGAAAATCTTACAATACAAAAAATAAGAAGACAAACAGGAAAAGTAGAAAAGGCGATCAGTAATGGAGAAGTTAAAGAAATAGAAACTGAGGTTATGGAGCACCTGCAAAGTGAAGGATTCAGTGTAGAAAATCTAATACAGAAAGCACCACAACATGATAGAGTAATGGATATCCAAATTAAGGGTAAATCAGTGGAAAAGGAAGCAATTGGTCAGGTGCCATGTCAAGATATTTTGGAGCCCTCCATAGGAAACCAGTATAAATGTTCAATTAAAGCTAGACAGCAAGTTAAAGGATAGGAGACTGTGGAAACTCTGATGCAGTCAGCATTGAGGAGTGATAGGCCAGCGAGTTCCCATATGACAAAGCAATGGATGGCACAGGATGAAATTGAAGATAAGGTGCCACAGGAAGATGCTATAGAACTTTCTATAGAATGCCCGCAGGAAGTGGAAAACAAAGGATGTGCCCTTAGTTTGGAAGAAAATGAACTAAGGGAAGAGTTGCTTGATTTAATGGACAAAGATAGATATATTAAAATCGATGAAAGAAATAGATTTCAGAAGGTCAATAAAACCCCAAAAGTCAGAAGTCTGATAAAACAAATGAACACAGTAATTAGGACTGTCCGTAGAGATCCATGCGATATAGCAGAAGTAAACAGGATATGTTACTGTGCAGCTAAATTAATAACTGATAAAGTTTTACCACAAGAGCACAGGGTAGTGAGGCAAAGGAAGGGGAGAAATCGAATACTATCATGGAAGTATTGAATAGAGAAAAATATAAAGCAATTAAGGCAAGAATTGTCACTGTTAGAAGAATATATAAGAGGGACTAGATAAACAAAAATATTAAAAGATATATGTGAAAAAAGCAGTGCGCAGTATTAAAACAGTTCAGGATCTGTCATGCACTATTGTAAATAACAAACTAAAAATTTCAGTACAGGCAGAAAAACTTAGAAGATACACAGATAAATATAATGGAAAAGTACAAAATAAGCAATTTAGTGATGACCCAAAAAGTTTTATAGAGAATTGGGAAACATGGTAAAAAGAATTGAAAGACCACCAAAAAAAGAAGAAATAAATACATTTTGGAGAAGTATCTCTGAAGATCCTGTGGAACACAATAAAGATGCTAAATGGATAAAAGATGTAAAAGAAAGAATAAGAAGTTTAAAGGTACAAGAGATGAAATGGGATGAAGTAACAGCTAGAGAGATTGATGCAAAGTTAAGAAAAGCCTCTAACTGGAAAACATCAGGCCCAGATGCAGTACCTAACTTTGTTTAAAAGTATTAACATCTTTGCACAAAGACTTAGCCATGAGTAAGAACTATTTATATGCACATCCCAAACAGACACCAACCTGGCTAATAACATGTAAAACAATGCTCCTACTTAAGAAAGAATCTGCAAGCTACCCCAAAAATTATAGACCAATAACTTGCCTACTGATGACGTATAAACTATACACAGGAATTGATGACGATAGAGTTTATAGTCATCTAGAACAAAATTCAATTATGGCAGTAGAACAAAGAGTAATAAAAGAAAGTCATATGGAACAAAGGATCATGTGATGTTAAATAAAGTCATAGTGGAGAACTGTAAAAAGGGAAAGAATCTAAGTATGGCATGGATTGACTACAAAAAAGCATTTTATAGTATCCCACATTCATGGATAAAAGAGTGCTTAAAAATGTATAAGATACATCCTACACTGATAGACTATGTTACAGTGACCATGAAACAATGGCAGACTACTTTGCAATTAAATCATGATAAAAGACAAATTAGTATCCCAGGGATAAAAATTCAAAGAGGGATACTCCAGGGTGACTCTCTGTCACCATTAATATTCTGCCTTGCCCTTATCCCATTAAGCTGTCTACTGAACAGCTTAGGCCATGGCTACAGTCTGGCTCCTAATAAACAACAAAGTCTAAATACTTCTCATCTTCTCTTTGTCAATGATTTAAAACTGTATAGCTCATCAGATGAGGAACCGAAAGCACAGCTGCAGGTTGCTAAAACTTTTTCAGATGATATTAGAATGTCATTTGGTCTTGACAAATGTGCAAAAGCAACCTTTAAAGTAGGAAAACTGCAGCACCAGGAAAACATCAGTTTGGGACAAGAATGTGATGTAAAAGAACTTGAGCAAGAGGGAGTGTATAAATACTTGGGAATCGATGAAGGATTGGCAATAAAACATGAACAAATGCGTATAAAACCTAGTATGGAGTACTTTAGAAGACTTAAATTAATCCTGAAAACAGTGTTGAAGTCCAGGAACAAAATCCAAGCTATAAACCAATTTGCTCTGCCTGTCCTAACTTACAGTTTTGGAGTGATTGATTGGCCCCAAAATGTGCTGGATAGATTAGATATTAAAACAAGAAGGATGCTTCATGCTCACCAGATGATCTATAAAAAATCAGTATATACCAAGATTATATATTCCCCGTTCCAAAGGAGTGATGGACCTCCTTGAAATTGATTACATGTACAGATCTGCAATCGTGGGACTTCACATATATCTGCTGACTTCAAGAGACCCAAACGTAGTGAAAGTTTTGAAACATGAGGAGAACAAATCTAAGATGACTTCTATGCTTAACCTAGCAGAAGCATATCGCTGTCAAGCAGGAATGGAAATCAAACCAGAAGTAGATAAAAATCAGACAGCAACGGAATGTGCCAAAAAACAAAAGAAAGAATATAAGATGAAGGACCAGATGAAAAGGCAAGAAATGTGGAAAAATCATAAATATAGTGGCAAGTATCGAAAAATTCTGGAAGAGCCTCTTGTTGAAAAGGAACAAATGCAGGAATAGTTAAGGAGAGGTGAATTTAAACCAAGAGATGAAAGGTTAATATTGGCAGTCCAAAACAGTGGCCTACATACACACTGGTTTACAAAGTCCATTGAACATGTGGGAGAAACAGATAAATGTAGGTTTTGTAAAACCAAACTGGAAACAGTCGCACACCTCGTTGCTGGTTGTGACATACTAATGGCAGAGGGCCTGTACACTGAAAGGCATAATAGTCTGGTGAGACTTTTGCACTGGGGATTGTGCAAACATTATGGTTTTGAAGTGGCTGAGAAGCACTGGAAACATGAACCACAAAGTATCATAGAAAATGATTAAGTCTTCATCACATGGGATCATCCATTACCAACAGTTCAAAAGATAGTTGCTAGAAAACTGAATATCGTAGTCCAAGAAAAGAAGACAAGATCAGCATTGGTCACTGAAATCACCACACCCACTGATTACAGTGTACTGCGTACAGAGAGACACAAGGTTATAAAATATCAGGATCTGCAAGCAGAAATGAGACCAATGTGGAAGAAGGATAAACAGAAAATTCCAATTGTAGTAGGAGCAACAGGTCTTATAAAAAAAGAGTCTACCGTCATATTTAAATAAGCTATCAATATATATAACTCTGTATGAATTACAGAAGGAGTCATTACTGGGCACATTGTGGGTGCTGCGAAGAGCACTTTTGTCTGACATCACAGAGTGAAACAATGCTAATTTCATTAACTTTAATTGTACTTTGACTTAGGAATGGGGTCCATTATGTCATGGTATTAGAAACCCAAAAGTTTTAGAGAAATTAAAAAAGGGAGTGACCACTGTTAGCAGATCATGAAGGAGCAAATTCAGACAGGATAATGAAGCCATGTAGCAATGCATACATACATCTACTGTTAGCAGACCGTGAAGGATTGGTAGTTACCACAGAGGAATAAAGTCATGAACTGTTATTCAGCTACTACCTGTGTCCAGGATACAGGGTTCGATTCCTCCCACCTCCATTTGCTTTCTGTGAGAATCTGTGCAAATCACTTACCCAGACAGTGCTCTCAGGTCACAATGAATAGGGACAGTTTGTCCAGTGGGCTTACCTGGCCAACAGATCCATTAAAAAAGGGACCAGGTTCATGCAGTGTATAATGAGACTACTCCTTAAAGGCAACTGCTTGCAAATGTCACATGGATGAGTTCATGCAGTATAAGGGGGCCCCACTCTGCCATTTATGCACCCCTAAAGGGACCAAGCTCATACAGTATGTGACCATGCTGTAATGCAAACAGACACACCTATAGGGCCTCTAATAGCAGACTGCATAGGATAAATTCATACATTCTAAGGGGTCCCCTACTATGACATTTATGCACCCTTACAGGGACCATGAAGGACCAGGCTCATGCAGTGTAATAATGGCACACTGCAGTGATTCATTGTTAATGGAGTGTGCACAGACAACTCACACAGCATAACGGAACCAGCATGCATTACTGTCACAACCCAACAGGGAATGCTGCGAGTCACAAGTCAAAGTGCCCACTCCTTCACCCAAACAACTAAAACCAAAGAAAAAAACTGTTCTCATCATGCGTGTACATCAGCAGGCACTGATATGATTCACTATGACAGTGACCCTCTGCAAAGGTACCCACATCTGTAAAGGAATTAAAATAAAAACAATTACTAACATCCCACACCCGCATTTCAGTGTATAAACGTGTATGCTAACAATAATACTTTATATGTACCTACCCAGGATATGCAGTGATGCACACTCTCACCCTGCCATAACAATTCCAGACCCTCCCAGTCCATCTGCTGCAGCTCTTACCACTTTTGTTTCTCATTGCACAGCATTTTTGTTACTTTTGTGAGCACTCTATGCATGCCTAGAATTGTACTCGGTACACTACATGAGTCCTAACCTGAAAAGTTGTTCAATGTATCTCAGGTGTTTCCCAATTAAATGTTTGCTGTTTCTTGTACTGCAAGACGGTGCATAAGATATACATTTCCTCTTAGACTTATAAGAAAGTGTTGTGCCCATGACAGTCCTCACATTTTAAGATTTTAGAAATTTCATAATGGCCACCAGGGAAGGCCAAAACGCTTGCTAATATAGTTCCTACCTGTGTTGGTCAGTCACATAGCCATGTGCTGTATTCTGTTAGTAGTCCTTGAGGGTGCATATTGGGGTTCAGAAGCATGCTGCAGCTGTTAAGTATGCATGCTGATTTATATAAAGGTGAGACAATGCTGCATCATTACATCACATCTCAGACAACCATTTTTAGTGAATTTATGTAGTTTTGAGAACTGCTGTATTTGTTTGTAGTGTATCTTTAGGGTACCTTCCACCCAACCAAATTGATAGCACAAGCTGAAATGACTAAAGTACAGGTTTGGTTGCCAAGTGCTTCAGAGCTTTCATGTTAACTGAGAGAGGGAGTTTGGGCCCTGAAATGACATTGCTAGGAGCAACAAAAAACAAATATCCACACCCTAGCATAAAAATAAACCAAAAAACAAGGGGAATGAAGGGAGAGAGAGTCTATTGCAACAGTGATCAATCACACATCTACTGTTATGGTTCATTTGCTTACACAGCTGTACTATGTTCATCATATTGATTACTGCCACAGTCCCCTAAGCTATATGGGTAGATTACCATAGCTTAGAACAACTGGGAGGTACAAAGACAAGAATTCAAAAACCCCTGGAGATTTGTCCTAGCAAAGCCTGACCGAGACCTGGAAAAGGAATTCAGCTTATAGTGCCTTGTAAAAGTATATACAGAGGACTAAGTTGCTGCTCCTAGAATACTTCGAGCCGAGCCCTTTCCAAAAACTCCTAGATGAAGCCAATGACTTAGAAGAATGTGCAATGACCCTGCCTGGAATTATTTTGTTATTGTGAGGACAACAAAATGTAATAGCCTGAAATAATCCACTTGGAAACAGTCTAATCTGACAAAGGTTTTCTCTCTTTTTTTTTTACCTTCACAAGAAATGAACTATGGAGCAGAAGTTCTGAAAGATTTTGTTTCGTCAAGATTGTCCCCGAGTTGTCAGTGGACATCCAGTGTATGAAGTATCCTTTCACCTTGAATTTTGGGTTCAGGGTAGAACACAAGGAGATGGATACTTTGGCTTAAAGTAAAATCAGATGCCCCTTTGGCATAAAAGAAGGTTTAGGTCTCAAAGAAACTCTTGTCTTTTTGGAAAATGAGATGAGCTTGATCCACTGTAAGAGTTAGCAATTCAGATGATCTTCTTGCAGCGGTCATAGCAATCAGTAAAACTGTTTTCTATGTTAAGACCCTCAAGACAGCCAAATTATCTGGTTCAAAAAGATCAAGTGTTAGCTTTTCTAACACAAAATTAAGATCCCAATAAGGAACCATTGGTTCTCACTGCAGTAACTTACACAATACCCATTTCAAACACATTGACATAAGAATGCCTTGACAGAGGGGGATCCATGGGGCAGACATGCTGAAATGGCTGATAAACTAACCTTGAAAGAGTAGAAAGACAGGCCATAGAAAAGTAACTCACACAAATATTGTGAAACCAGAGAAACACTATCCTTGAATGGGTGCTGGTTATGTTGTTGTCACTAATTAGAAAACGTTTTCAATTTGCTTACGTTCTTGCCTCCATTAGTGCCTTTCTTTCAGACTTTCTTGCCTTCATTAGTACCTGCTGCATGTCCTCAATAAACGGGTGCCTAAAATATATTAAAACCTTATCAATCAGCCAGTCACTTGTAGTTGTTTTGAGTTCTGATGTACCAAACATCCTTGTCCTTGTATGAATAGATCTCATCTGTGAGAAAGCTTGTGGTAATTGCTTCTGGCCAATTCCAAAAGAAGAGGAAACCACTCTTGCCTGGGCCAGAAGGGAGTCACCCAAATGATCTTGGAGGATTTCTTCTGATTCTTCAGAAACAACCAGGATATCAGTGAAAACGATGGAGAAGCTTACAGGAACATTCATGGCCAAGGAAAAGAAATAAAAAGGCATCTGAATTCCAGGCTTTCTTGGGTGGAGTCCTAGAGCAGGTTTTTTCACTTGATTGTTCAAAGAGGAGACAAAAAGATTTACTTAAGGAACTCCCCACAGATTGATCAAATCTTGGAAGACCCCTTGATCTAGTTTTTGTGAAGCTAGAAGTTTATTCCATGCTAACGAGTAAAATCTGGTTTTGTTGCATGTCTTATGTATTCAAGTGAGACACTGAGGCACAGTATGGGTTCAAGTCACTTATTGTACATAAATACATCAGAACTACTGACTGACTCATTACTTCTAACACACACACATATGCATCTCCATTCAAGCTAGCACTCACACTGAATGACTATACAAAATGGCACTGATCTTGCACATGCTCTGTAACTTATATGCACGTGCTATCTAGCTACAGTGGCTGAATAGGTACAATATACACACACTGATCTACATCCTCCCTCTAATTTTATTTGACATGCAAAATAGGATAACAAAGACATTTTAAGAGATAGACAATATATTAACATTTCAATAAACAAAACTGAGTTCAAGTCCAAGTCTCTGTGTATTTTGGATTCAGTCTGGAAATTCTGTCTGATCTGGTAACATAGAAATTCTGACTGGGTTTAGCAACAGGGACAGTATCTAGGGATTCTTTCAAAACTGGAACATCAGGGATTACATCAAAATTATTTGAAGGAAGCACACTGTCCTTTTGAATTTGAACAGGTGTACAGTCACTCTGGGAACTAGGGATTTTGGCACAGGCAATCTGCTGCTTCACTGGTTCAGAGACAGGGAACACGTGTCTTCGGTTCCTTCTGAAATCCATTCCTTCAGATTGTATTATGTAAGATCTCGGTTCTTTACAAATGTTCTTCATGATTCCCACTTGGTCATATCCTTTAGATGTTTACATTTTCACAATTTCTGCTTGTAGTAATTGTCTAAGAGATTTACTGGTCTTATCGCAGTACAACTTTTGTGACTGATGTTTTCTCAAAGGTTGAGCCTTGACTACTCTATTCGTCTTTGCGTTTGGTACTAACAATTGTTTACTGATTGGAAGAGTTGTTCTAGTCTGTCTGGACATCAATCAGCAGATAAACCAAGCAAGTTGTCTCAAGGAATGCTTCTGAGATTGAGTAAGTTAAGGAAAACATATGTACCATCTCTCTTGGATTTCTCCAACAAATGTTTTGCACTCTGCACTGCACATTCAGCTAACCCATTGGACTGTGGATACTCGGGGCTACTGGTAATATGAAGAAAAGACCCAAGACTCAGCAAATTTCTTAAACTACTGAATTGTAAACTGTGCACCATTGCCAGACATGACTTTGTGCGGACTACCATGGACAGAAAAATGTCTTTTCAATTTTGTAATGACAGTGCTGGATGTCAAGTTAAGAAGCAGGTCAATTTCAAACCAATTTGAATAAGAGTCTACTAACATTAAGTAATGCTGATCATTCCATTTGAAAATATCTGGAAAACCGTCAACCATGGTAGTTCAGGAATCTGGTGTAGCTGAAGTCGTTCTTTTTGTTGATGCAGTTTGGTGCTGTTGCAAATTGAACATGCTAGAGTTTCCTTCTCTATATCTTTGGACATTGAAGGCCAAAACACAATGCCTCTTGCCATTCTTTTGGTTGAATCACTACATGGGTGACCACCATGCAAACTTTTAATATATTCTTGTTGTAATGCTTTAGGTATTACTACTTTTATACCTTTCATGATGATTCTCTCTTCCATCATGATGAGCTCATCTCTGTAAGGAAAATACTACTGAATGTCAAGTGGTAAACTGGTCTGTCATGTTGGCCATCCTTGACTGATAATGTTTTTCATCTTCTGGAGAACAGATCTGAAGCTGTGTGATTTCTTAGTTCATCAAGGCATGATGATGAAAAATTTCTTTCTTCCATGACTTCAAAGTTTTCTGTTTCATTTTCATGCAGCTCTGTCATTTATCTGGGTGCGTGTGACAAGGCATCAGCAAAGTACAAGGGTTTGTCCATTTTGTAAACAATATCGAAGTTGTACTTTTACAATTTTAACATCATGCATTGCAATCATGCTGGAGCTGTATGCATTGTTTTTTTTTGCAAAACTGTCACTAGTGGTTGGTGATCAGTCTCTATTTGAAAAGGTCTGCCATAAATATAATCATTGAACTTCGAACATGCAAATACTATTGCCAAAAGTTCTTTCTCTTTTTGTGCATAATGCATCTCTGTTTGGGTTAAAGTTCTTGACACGTAGGCTACTGGTATGCCTTCTTGAAGACATGCTGCACTAAGTCCGTACTTTGAAGCATCACAAGAAAGAGTTATAGGTTTGTGAACATCATAATATCTCAATGTGGGCAGACTGGCAATTTTCTTCTCCAGAATATCAAATGCGCTTTGGTGTTGTCCCAACCAGGACCAGGTTATATTTTTGCATGTCAACTCATGTAATGGTGCAGAAAGCTCGCTCAAGTCTGGGATGAACTTTCCTAGATAGTTGACCATAACTAGAAACCGTTGTAAACATGTGACATCCTCTGGAACTGACATCTCAAGAACTGCTGTTTGCTTGGACAGATCTGGTTGTAATCCAGAACTTGTAAACAAATGTCCCACATAAGTAACTTCTTTCAGTTTGAATTTACATTTCTGAGGACTGAATTTAAGATCTACTTCACATCCAGGGTATAGAACTTTCCTGAGGTTTTTATCATGTTTGTCTTCACCATTGCCTCCAACAAGAATGTTGTCTACTGCAATAGCACATGGATAGCCAGAAAAAGTTGTTCCATGGCATGTTGAAAGACTTCACTGGCAGAATTTATTCCAAATGGCATTCTCAAAAATCTATATCTGCCAAATGGTGTACTGAATGTAGTTAACAATGAAGATTTGCGATCCAGCGAAATTTGCCAAAATTAGCTTTCTGCATCTAAGACTGAGAAACACTGGAATTTGGCATGAGTGTGGCTACCTTTTCTACTATATGCATCGGATCATGAGGGTGTTTAAGTGCTTTGTTTAGGTCTCTTAGATCAATACAGATTTGAATATCATCTGAGCTTTTCTTATGAGCTATGACTATGGAGGATACCCATTCAGTTGGTTCTTTTACTGGAGTAAGGACACCTAAATTCACCATTTTGTCTAGTTCTGCTTTTATTTTTCTCTGCATTGCTACTGGAAACTTCCATGATGGTCTAATAACTAGACTTACTTCATGGTTTGACTTCATGGAATGCATGACTGTAAGTTTACCAAGCTCGTCTTTGAAAATATCAGCATATTCACTAAAAATATTCTGTATAAAACTATCGTTATTCGACTTACATGGTGGCCTTCTTTATTAAATGAAAGCAGTCACATTCTCAGACTGTCTTTGAGGCCTAACAGAGATGGAACATGTCTTTTGACTACGTAAAACTGCAGGTCGTAGCTGTTTCCAGCAGAATGGCATGAAAGAACTACTGTGCCATCAGTTTGATTCTCTTCATCACCAGAAGCAACTAGTTTTGTACACTTAGATCCAGTGTCTGCTTTAAGCTCTACAGGTTTCCCATAGATCCAGTGTCTGCTTTAAGCTCTACAGGTTTCCCATAGATCCAGTGTCTGCTTTAAGCTCTACAGGTTTCCCATAGAGCTCTACAGGTTTCCCATAGATCCAGTGTCTGCTTTAAGCTCTACAGGTTTCCCATAGATCCAGTGTCTGCTTTAAGCTCTACAGGTTTCCCATAGATCCAGTGTCTGCTTTAAGCTCTACAGGTTTACCATTTCACTCTTTGCTGACAGTCTACTGTATTAACTGTTTCGCTGATCACAGAGAAACCAGCAAGACAGAACGTTTGCTCACAGGTCTCAGAGTTTGCTGCAGTCTCTATCTGATCTACTTGCTTCTTCAGATGCTCTCTTTTAACATAAGTCTGCAGCTCTTTAAACTTGCAAAGCCTTTTGAAATGATTCCACTTTTTACATTTGTGACATAGCTACATACCTTTCCCGTTTGGGTTCCTGACTGCCTCCACAATTGAGACAGTTAACAATGAGGTAGGGTGTGGCACTGCCCTTCTGTTTATATTTCTTTTCCATGTCAACTTTCTGTTGCACACTATCAACATTCGCATTAGCAGATACTGCAAATATGTTTTTCTCATTTGTGAGCATATTTGTATGCTTTTCTCTAAGCTTGTGTATTTGACAAATCTCAGTGGCTTTGCTTAATGTTAATTCACTATCTTGAAGCAAAATCTTTATCACTGCATCATTATTAACACCATATGCAGGACACTCTTTTATCATCTCATCTCTTAGATTACCAAATCTGTATGTTTTTGCTTTATTTCTTAAGTCAGTAATGTATGCTGCAATAGTTTTACTAGGCTTTTGATATCTTGTGTAAAATTGTTCCTTTCATTGTAATATTCATTTCAGGATTACACATTTATCTAAAGTTATGTTTTAAGTACTTAGGGTCTTCCTACGTTTCAGCCTTTATCACAATATGGTGGTTCTCCCCCTCCCCTGCATACACAACAGGTGCATACACAGATGAATGGTCTCACTCAATGGCCTCTGAGCCAGCTATATTGAGAAATAGAAATGCACTTGTATGTGCATCTTTATCAAAAAAAGTAGTCTGTATGAAAATATCATATTTTTGCTCAAACACTCGCCAATTCTTGGCAATATTGTTATTAAACACCAGCATTTCAGGTCTGTGAAATCCCTCTGCCATAACAACAAAGTTATTTTAAACATAAGTATAAACCTGGTACTTTTAATTATGCTCAAATGCACAAGAATCTCTCCAAAAATGCTTTATTTTAAAAATACGAATACCTGGAACACTCCAGACACTTCAAACACTTGACAAATCTTAGTTACTGCGAAAAAGTCATACATTGCAAAAAAGTCAGATATTATAGCCTTTTCAAACATTTTAAACACTTCAGAGATTATTTCAAACACTTTAATCATCATGTCGCTATTTTGGATATTTCAAATAACTCGTAATTATTTTGAACACATGTTTGGAGACTGAAAATCATTTAAAATTAATTTAAGTACCTTTGAATAACTGCTGACCTATTTGCGAGTTCGATCCTGTATATTACTCCACTTGTAACTGTGTGCCTCATGGTTTGCTAGCTGCTTCAACTTTGGATCCTATTCTGACACCATGTTGCATGTCTCGTGTATTCAAATGAAACACTGAGGCACGGTATGGGTTCATGTCATTTATTGTACATAAACACATCAGGAGCTATAACTGGAACATATACTTCAAACTTCATAAGCTTACTGACTGACTCATTACTTCTAACATACTCACATATGCATCTCCATTTAAGCTAGCACTCACAGTGAATGACTATACAAAATGGCACTGATCTCGCATGTGCTCAGTAACTTATATGCATGTGTTATCTAGCTACAGTGGCTGACTAGGTACAATATACACACTGATCAACAGTTCTGCCTTACTTATGTACCACATTCTGTGGGCACCAGATGTGATTCAGAGAGTTGTGTGCCTTGATAAAGGCAAGCATCTCATTTATATTTCTGTGCTTGTGTCTGTCTTTGTTGACCTAAATACATCCCACTTTTATCGCCATGGACACAGCTTCCCAAACAAAGTCTAAGACATCTGTAGTGACTCACCACTTTGGATCAGGAGGGGAGAATGAGAGACATGGACTCAAGGATGTCTGATGTGTCCACCAAGTGATGTCTCTTCTCACAAATCCCAGAATTGTAATCTGGAAAGATAGTGGGTGTTGGTGCTATAACCAAAGAGACTTCAGATACCACTGTATCTTTCTTATGTGAAGTCTTGCTAGAGATATCATGAGAAACATAGATGCTATAAGACCCAGAATCCTGAGGTATTCCCTTGCAGTGGAAAACCCCTAAAATAGGTAAAAATGTACATCTATACTTCCTGAAGTAAAGCTCTTTGTACTGAGGTGTCTAGCAAACACACTAGAAACACAACCTTGTGTGATGGAGTCAAAAAGACTTTTGAATGGTCTGTTGAAATCCCAGTCTGTATAGGAGATCTTTCACCCAAGTGTGAGATTCCTGACACTTTGAAAAAGACTCTGCAAAGATAAGCAACTTGTCTAAATATGTAACAAAGTAGATATCTTGTAGATGCAGTGGGCTATAACAGGATCTAGACACTTTGTGAACACTCTTGGAGTAGTGGATAGCCCAAAGGGTAAGGCAGAGACCTGTTAATATGACCCATACATATAAAACCTTAAGAAACATCTGAAGTCCCTGGAAGTGTTTGTATAGATACTTTTATACCCCAAGCAGACTCCAAAGATTTTTTCCTCAGGTAAATGGCAAATGTTGGAGGTGTGATAGGAAACAAAGAGGTAACTGGGAACATATGTTTTAGAGGTGTAATGAGTTGGCAGACTTTAAAATTTTCCCACAGAGTATTCTGTCAATGATACTGGGCAAACAAATGAGTGTAACTAAGGAAATGATTTCTTTGAGTTGGGATACAGGATCTGAATTGCCTAGACATAGTAAGGCCTTGTTAAGTTTAATTCTGGTGGCTGCCAAAAATGCAATTATTAGAAAACTGAAAACAAATTCTAAACCAACTACACTTGAAGTAGTAAATATTGTAACAGAGATAAGAGAACAGGAAGTGGGATCTGTGGAAAGGGTTAGGAGTAAATTACATAGAAAGAAATGGAAACTGTGTGAAAAGTACATGCAGAAAAGTGTTTTGTAGGAGGGATGAGGTTTATGAGAAGGCAGGAATTGAATAATTTATATAATGCAATGATTATAGGATATATACAAATATATGTGATGTATGTTTGTAAATGTGAACTTGTTAATATGGTTTGATTACTTTTATATAAATCTAAGTCTGCTTATGACACAAGTGATAATTCAATAAAGGTGTTTAAAAAATCTGAAGTCTGGACGAATAGGAATGTGATAAGCATCTTTTAAATCTAAGGTTAGCAAAAAACTCAAATCAGAAAGACGGGGTAACAGGTTGTGAAGTGAAAGCATTTTTAACATGGGCACTATCACATACTGGTTTAGGAAAGAACGGTCCAAAACTGGTCTCCAGGCATTTTCTTTCTTTGGCACCAAAACATTCTTGAATAAAAGCCTTTTCCCAACTAGGAAGGAGAAACTATTTCTGTTGCCTCCTGAGATAGAATCTGCTGTCAGAGAGTAGGGAACAGAGTCCTTTGGTCTGGTAGATGTAGAATGTTTCCCTGGAAAGGAGGAATTTCTTCCCACTGACATCTGTAATCCTGTTGACTCAGTCTCAGAACCCATGTGTTGGAAACAATCCATTGCCAAAGAGACAAATGGAAACTGCCAGGGTGGGGCAAGGTCCCTTATATAGTCATTCTACCTTATTTCACTGTCATTTGTTCTTGGGAGTTCCTGCTTCCTTTTTGGAACCTCTCTGTCATTATTTTTAAGTGCCTGCTTACCAGCATTTCACTAAGACTGTTTATTTTGTTTATTGCCAAAACTGGAAAATTTGGAGAAGGAGGACTACAAAATCTGAGAGATTCCCTTTATTAGCTTACATTTTTTCATCACATTTTTGATAAACTATGCAGCAGAGGATCTAAAAGATAAATCTCTAAACAAAGAAAAATGCAAAATCTCATTTTTAAATCTTTTGCTGGTGGTGGGGGTTCAGAGAATGCAGCCAGACAAACCTCTTCAGTACAGTACCAGTAGCAACAGCCCTGGAATGGTATATACAGAGTCATATATATATATACTTTAAACAATGAGAAGTAAAATTTTTCAAAACCAAACCACATAAAGCAGATTTTTCCTCAAAGGAAGGAACTGCAGATAAAGCATTTCTCATGCTTTCACAGTTAGTCATAAACTTTTAACACGAGCTTGATAGCTCAAATTTCTAAAAATTAGGGCTTCCAAGGTAGCTGCATATTGAGTAACATTTAATTCTAGTTCTGCCAGTGTGAAAACAGAAATTCAGCAGAGAAGACCAGTAGACTTTTGTGCTTCTGGATACATTTCAGTAACTGGCTAGTAAGTGCACTGCCTGGATGCCAGGAAAAAAGAATTACAAAGGACCTGAAAGAAAATCAGTTACAAAAAGTAAGGATAAAACACTTACAAAAATTAATAATAATGACCCGAGAGCACTTCAGCAAGAACTTACAGTACCACTATATCTGTTATTTTCTAGGTGATATAAATATGGGGAAATTCCTCAGGATTGGAGACGTGCTTATTAAACCTGTCTTTAAGGGAAAGGGGAGTAAGACACATCCAGAATATGCATGCATTATCTGAAAGATAATGCATGCATACTAAAGAGGATTCTGCAAAGTAACAACATATCTGTAAAAATGCTAAAGCAAAAAAAGTTAAGGTAATTCATATTGTAAAAAATGTGAGCCTGACATTTTGTGTGCACAGAGTGTGCATTAAGACAGAGCAACGTTTAGAATCTGCTGGAAGAAAGTAATTTTCTCAGGTGAGAAAACTCTCCTTCTGAATGTTATGCACACAGAAGATACACTGTTGTTGGGATGAGGCAGCAAAACAGAGAAAATAAATGTCATTGGGCATTGATCGTGACAGGAATGAACTGAGATGGGAGCACAGTTACTTGAAATTTGAGTACCATCTGCATGCTGCAAACATGAGGGATTGGACCAAGAAGATGGCACATG
This sequence comes from Protopterus annectens, assembly GCF_019279795.1. Lineage (NCBI taxonomy): Eukaryota > Metazoa > Chordata > Ceratodontiformes > Protopteridae > Protopterus > Protopterus annectens. Next base: position 738,301,311 of record NC_056739.1, read on the forward strand.
ATAGAAGACTACAGGAGCAGTTTATACATGCTGGCTCTATCATAACACTTACCTTTATTGACAATGAGGTCAGGCTTGTGTTACTGTGGCTGGTGTGTATATATTATCAGCACTGCCTTGAACCTAATATTTTTTAGTAATGCATGTATATATCCTACTTCATCAAGGAAGGTGACTCACTGGAGCAAAAAGGGAAATAAGAGAAACACTCAATGCATACAGCTGGTGACTTCATCAACACTGTATATATAACAAAGGTCAGCCTAATGTGGCAACCACTTTGTCAGGCATATTTGTACTTGGTAACTTTTATACAATTAGCTGTCTATAATTCTTAAGCTGGTTTCATCCCCAGAGTTGACAGTGACACTTACCATTTGTGATAGCTCAACAGGTAGTAGACTTTCCTGTGATACTAGAATGTCAGTAGGCTGTGGGTTCTATTCCCACCTTAGTTCAATTTTTTTTCCACTACTGAGAGTGCACTGAATAAGGGGTTGCTGCACTCCTTAGAGTGCTGTCCTTCAGAAAAGGCTTTAAACTGTGGTTCATTCTTCTAGAGCTGGTGGTAACTCAGGTCGAAGTAAAATATCCCACAGCCAGTCTCAAAAAGAGTAGGGGAACTTCCTGGTTTCCTGGTTAAATTTCCTCTATACTGGCCTAGTGGGACTAACCTGGTCAATAAAAGATAAATAAATAAAAATGTGGTAATTTACACGAGAAGATGAGGAGACTATTAGTGTCTCTGAGCAGGGCACTACTGTAGCTATAACACAAATCACATCACAGAGAATGCAGTGGGGTGGTGGTTGGGTCATGTGGCTTTAGGTACTTTTCTGAATACAGGGTTGAGAGAGAGTCACAGTGGAACTGGTATTGAACAAGTCAGCTGCAGATATAAACAGCAGACAGAATGCACTTGAGTATGGCATTTGAACACACATATGCACACATGTGGTGGTCACGATGTCCCTGAAAGTGTGATTTAGTCTGGAAGATAGTGGACTGAACACTTATCTGAAGGATTATTCTCTATAAGTTCTGGACAGCACTGCTGCACTGGTTTCATATTGTTGCATGTTGGTTGAGTGTATTGATGTATTACAATAGAGTCTATACCATCATCATCCATGGCATGGGGTTGGGGTCATATATATCGACTCCACAGGCTGAATTTACACCAGCATGTGGATGTCGCTCCCTTAACAAACTATCTGCAACAATGACAGGCACACTGATTGTGAGGTAACACCAGTACACATACACACACACACACACACACACACACACACACACACACACACACACACACACACACACACACACACACACACACACACACACACACACACACACACACACACACACACACACACACACAAACACAGATACACTGGACCTGAACAGGCATGAGGAGGTAGGGGATGGAATGCAGAAATTAGGCTATGTTAGCCCTACTGTGCTACAGAGCACTTAGGTCATGAACTTGTGGTTTAAATGCATCTGGTCACTCTTGTATGGAATTTTGTTGGTACTGGTTCTGAGGACATGGTGATCTGTGCATGTCACACAATAGAAGAGCAAAACAATAGGAGGAACAAATAAACCCCTGGCAAACACTCAGATATTCAGAAATGCAATCTCCAGCACTGAGAAAGTCACCAAATCCCGGTGCTAGAATACCCTGTGTAGCTTAGAGCAGAGGGGATTTGATGTAGTCTCTGTACAAGCAATACAGCAGGATGCAGTACCATTGATGTACAGCTGAACCAGACTCCATGGCTGTACACCACACACCAGTGCAAGTCCTGTAACTTTTAGTACATGGATAACCATAATTGACTGCAGGCATACCAGTAGACCATGCCGCAAATTCTGCAAGTGTGCACAAACATAGAGTTACTGTTAACTTTATACAGGCAGTTTGTAGAGTGAGAGTGGGGTATCCACACACCCATGACAAATGGCAGCAATGTGGAGCTAGGGCTACCCTTGCAGATGTGCTGTTCCACCAAGTCATAGATGGATCCTTACTATGGTACTGATGATACCTTGTAGGGTCTAAGCCTAAGTATGCATATACATGTTTCAGTTATGGTTTGCTAAGGAAACACCATTACAGCACAACAATGCCAGAGTCAAAGCATAGTCTTCATGCATATACCTGCAAACACATGCACACATACTCATACTTATACACAAATACAGCTTCCCTGCTCCTGATCAAGTGAAACGTGGATGAAATTTCAATTTGCTACTGAGTTTCCACAGAAAATCACTGCTGGTGCAATTTCTTTTTTTGCGTAGTGACAAAAATTTAGTTTTTAGTTGCTTTCCTTTATTTCTGTGATTGTGCAATCATGGAGTTAGTATATATAAATATAACATATTGGCTGATTGCATACAGCTGTTGTATTAGCAACACTTTGGTCTGATGTGCTTTGTCCATATGTAATACTGGCATTAAAACTCTGGCAAAGTCACAGTCTGTGTCCCCATTACCAGGATGTAGACCTGGTTCATGTTGTGACCAGAGCCAGTATAGCAACAGTCATCTTATGCCGCAGGTAACATCGCAGCAGCATGGAGTGGACATCAGCTGACACATACTGCTATACACAATCACAGGTATCCAAGCAATGGAAATGTAGCTTCTGATGAGCAGACGCATGCTCTGTGATGTTCCATCTGTGCTCAGGTACCATCTTATATAACTCATCTTTGTGGGTTTCTGGGCTCTCTCATCTTTTTTCTCTGCTGCTGTTCTTTCTTATATACCTCCTTTGCATGTGTTGTGGGCCTCCATACCAGTATGAGCAACCAAGTCTGCAATGGGTATGGTGCATTATTATTTTTATTTCTTTTTGTTTGTTAACCAGGGTTAGTCCATCTGAGCCACACCTCATTTTCAGCACATGCAGTTCAAAATAATCAGTTTTCAATAATATTCAAAGAACTATATACAAAAGAAATACTGTACATAAAGTGAATCCTCTACAGACAGTTATATAAAAGAAACTTACATACATGCTATAGTATTAATATACAATGTAAAGTTGTGAACAGTTGCATAATTATCACCCTGTTGTAAATTATGAATATATTTTCATTATGCACATTGTGTAATAAAGTATTTTGTTATGTTTGTTATAGGTTTAATTATATTATTGGAGTCAGCGAAAATCCAGTTAGAATAAAGTGGAGTAATTCAGAGTTAATTTTGTAAATCACAATTAAATTCCAGTGACAGGCACTATGTGGCATGCTGCCACTCTGGAATACTTGCCATAGAGCATAAACCACACCATGTATGGAAACTGTATGTCACCACAGGGCTGACACCAATATTCATTATGCACCTAAACTGGTTGCATCCCATCTCTTCAATGACCAAGCAAAATCCAAGCCTTTTGTAAAAGGTGGTAGCATCATCTGTGCTGGGTAACTAGATTTCAACACAGGCAGAGTCTATGGCACCAATGATGCCAGGACCACCTGCTATGCATTGGGCTATCTGCATCACAGGGGTCTTCTAGGTGAAATTCATGGGATGTGGCTATATTGTTAGGCATGTGTCTAAAGAAAGCAAACTGGCTACCAGTTACACTGCAGGTCATCCTCCTGTCGTACATTTAAATTACTGAATTACACATCCTGTTTCTCCCTTAAAGACAAACTAATATCATGTACCTCCACATAACATCCTCAGAGTGAAAATAAATCTTTAACCTTACAATGACCCAAATTCCTCAAGGCAGTAGTTGAAAAATATTTGTTTAAAATAGCAAAAGCGAGCTGGAATCACATATTAAAACATTCAAAAAGAGATATCGTACTTATCTTTAGAGGAAAACTGCTTCAACACCTTAAGACTTATTCATGTCCCTGCCTTTTTAACAATGTAATAAGGTTTAATCCCTCTTTTCTTCAATATTTCCATCTTCTGACATTCTGTACTTCCTTGCTTTATTGCTATAAGTCAGCCTCATTTTTGTACTACAGAAGTTTCTTCTTCTAGTTTTGATATTGAAAGCACTGCTACCTATGCAAACTGTATATTTGTAAGTATATACATACACTGATATACCTACATACATATATATATATATATATATATATATATATATATATATATATATATATATATATATATATTCTACTGTCAAGGGTAGCCGAGTCGGTGCTGAGAATGGTCCCAGGACAATGAGTGTCTGGCTGCTCATTTCTCTTCCATGGAGAGATGGGAAGATGTGCTGGTGATGGACAGGATATTATTTGCATCCTGTTAGATACTGAAACTCAGAACAGCAGTCAGGCTAATCGTGCCACCAGAACTAGGAGGTGCTGCTACCTTAGACAGAAAGAGGATGTATGTAGACAATAACTTAGTGCCATCTGTGCCAACCAGGCAAAAGATATAGTAGATGTAACGCTTCCCTCACCACCTCAACTTCCATAACTCCCACTGCACTCTCACCACCAGTAAGGAGTAGTGCTGTGGTGCTTTCCTCACTACCTCAACCCCCACTGCACTCTCACCACCAGTAAGGAGTGGTGCTGTGGTGCTTCCCTCACCACTTCAACTCCCACTGCACCCTCACCACCAGTAAGGAGTAGTGCTGTGGTACTTCCCTCACCACTTCAACTCCCACTGCACCCTCACCACCAGTAAGGAGTGGTGCTGTGGTGCTTCCCTCACCATCTCAACTCCCACTGCACCCTCACCACCAGTAAGTAGTGGTGCTGTGGTGCTTCCCTCAACACTTCAACTCCCACTGCACCCTCACCACCAGTAAGGAGTGGTGTGTGGTGCTTCCTTCACCACCTCAACCCCCACTGCACCCTCACCACCAGTAAGGAGTGGTGCTGTGGTTGTTCCCTCACCACCTCAACCCCCACTGCACCCTCACCACCAGTAAGGAGTGGTGCTGTGGTGCTTCCCTCACCACTTCAACTCCCACTGCACTCTCACCACCAGTAAGGAGTGGTGTGTGGTGCTTCCCTCACCACCTCAACTCCCACTGCACCCTCACCACCAGTAAGGAGTGGTGCTGTGGTGCTTCCCTCACCACCTCAACCCCCACTGCACCCCCAGCACCAATAAGGAGTGGTGTGTGGTGCTTCCCTCACCACCTCAACTCCCACTGCACCCTCACCACCAGTAAGGAGTAGTGTTGTGGTGCTTCCCTCACCCTCACCACCAGTAAGGAGTGGTGTGTGGTACTTCCCTCACCACCAGTAAGGAGTGGTGTGTGGTGCTTCCCTCACCACCTCAACCCCCACTGCACCCTCACCACCAGTAAGGAGTGGTGCTGTGGTGCTTCCCTCACCACCTCAACTCCCACTGCACCCTCACCACCAGTAAGGAGTGGTGCTGTGGTGCTTCCCTCACCACCTCAACCCCCACTGCACCCTCACCACCAGTAAGGAGTGGTGTGTGGTGCTTCCCTGACCACCTCAACCCCCACTGCACCCTCACCACCAGTAAGGAGTGGTGCTGTGGTGCCTCCCTTACCACCTCAACTCCCACTGCACCCTCACCACCAGTAAGGAGTGGTGCTGTGGTTGTTCCCTCACCATCTCAAACCCCACTGCACCCTCACCACCAGTAAGGAGTGGTGTGTGGTGCTTCCCTCACCACCTCAACTCCCACTGCACCCTCACCACCAGTAAGGAGTGGTGTGTGGTGCTTCCCTCACCACCTCAGCTCCCACTGCACCCTCACCACCAGTAAGGAGCAGTGCTGGTGATCCCTGCAGGATGACAGAAGTATGTTTGGAATGAGTACAGGTTCTTTGGAAATGCTACTCAGCCATAGATGTATAAATCCTGACCTGCTACTACCTGATGTCAAGAAAAAATTATTTTTGTTTATACAGAGATTATTATTTTTATGTTTTCCTCATTACTGTTATTGAATCATAGCTCTCTTCCAGAACACGAAGCATGTCTTGACCATTCCAAGTTCCCAGTTATCAGACAACCAAATAAGTAAGCTGTGCTCTCCTGAGCTATCCCTCACTAGTATGTACCAGTAAAAGATGAGGAGCCCTTGGAGAATTCCTCACCCTTGCGATGCCTAACTTTTAATTTGTACTGAAGGCAGCTATAGAGTAGTTTATCTCTGCTCTTAAAATGTGAACAGAAAAGCGTACTTTGTGAGGTACATTTGCAACCATCATTAAATGTTAAGAAATTAACATTTGTTGGCACTAGGCAGGGTGACACAGATTTGACACCACCACCACAAATCACCCATAGAAGTCCTCTTGGTGCCTCACTCCTCCCCTTGTTAGAGAAGTGCATCATACATACTCAGCAGAATACTGCACTGCACAACAGGGGGGAGACTAGACCCCCCCCCCCAACATACAAGCATTACAAGTTCTGTTTGGGTTCTTGTGGCTTTTTACCAGTAACTGAAAAACTTGAGTAGATAAGGGAACTTAAAATGTATCAGGGATAAAAAAATGCATAGTCGTGTTGAGGGGTGAGGCACAAAGGAAAAGGTAGACAGACAGATCTTTGAATTACAAAACAAAATGTACTTTTTATCTCTGTACATAAACTCCTGGCCTACATAATTAAGTAAAAACAAACAAGTATTGAATCCCTCACATGCTAATTATAGCCTTCTTCTTGTACTTGCACTGTTTTATTTCTGTTTAAATGGCTGAAAGGAACTTTCTGTGCTGCACAGAGCAACAGCAAATGGCATTTAAGTGCTGCTTCAGCTTCTTTGTTTGTGAGGAAATTTGCATCATAAGTTTCTGTTCTGAGGATGTCACGATGTTATGTGCTGTGTATCTAATTTCTCCACCACAGAAGCCAAAATGGGATCAGGTGAAAAAACTGTTGTGTTTACACTAAAACTGAAAATCTTAGTGGTCTGGGCGCATAGAATGTCACAGGGAGAGAGAAAATTTGTGAAATATGTTTAGCTGATTAAGGAGAAAAACAATGAGACATACTAAAAAAGTTGCAGAAGCAAAAACCAAAAGAAAGGAGTGGAACCCTAAATGGGGTTGAAGTAAGGTCTCCAGCTACACCACAGAAGATGTTGGTTTGGGAACAGACTTGCAAAGCTGGACAGCTACTTAGGGTAAGAAAGATCAAGCTATGAGGCCTGAAAAGGGAGAAGAAAGAGGGAATGAAATCTCATTTCATACCGAAAGCTGAAAATGTGGCTGTTCTAGCAGCTTCAGCTATTCAGAGCCCATTCCAGACATGTTACTATAAATAAAATATGCACATTTACTTTAACAACAGGAGAGACAGAGCTAAGGTATCCTAGAAAAAGTGCCCCCTCCCACTCACGATGACAGGTAAAGAATACCAGAATCTTTACAGCCTTCACTTGAGAATAGAAGAGGAGGTTCAGGAAGGACTGAAATAGAAAAGGGATGATGTGCATGCACCTTTCTGAACAGATAGTTATAAACTAAAAACAAGCTACTAATATTGCACTGGTTCCCTGCCTCTCTGAGTGATTTGAAAAGAAAGATCTCTGTGGACTGTAATTAAGATGATGTTGCTGTGCGTTTTGAGACCCAGTTTCTGAAAGTGGCGTAGAAGCGTGCTGATCGGTCCACTGTGAGAAAGGTTCTGATGCGTCCATTTCCAGTGATGGTAAGTAAAGACTTTTTTGACCCCCCCACCATCACCAACGCCAACAGCTCTCCTTTTTTGGCATATACAGAACTGCAACTGTAATTTAAACAATGTTATTTACTGTTTCCCGCTCCAGGATAGCTCAAAGTTTGTCTCATCTTGCTTTGAATTCCACCACTCTTAAGAAATCTGCCACATTTTGTGGTAATTTGTTTCATGCACCCACAATCCTCTCAGTAAAACAACATTTTTCCTACACTGAGTCAGTCTATATTTTCAAGTAGTACGAATCATTTGTATAAAAATGTCTTTGCCAAAAGTTGCTTCCTCCCGAACTTGATTGTTTTTCCATCTCCCTTCTTTCCTCAGTGATGTACATGTTTACCTCCATTAATGTTTTCATATACAGTTTCTGGGAAAGTTCCCCAGATTTTGTCAAGGTAAAATTCCCCTGAAGATTTAATTGGATGAAACACAGTAGCTGAAGCTTCAAGTGGATGAAAATCACAACAAAAAGCAGCATTTTCCAAATGAAAACTGCATTGTACATGTGGGTAAAAACCTTAGATGCAGAATAATAACAAACAAATATAAACTGAATAGCATAAGAAAAAGGCACTTCCATTTAAAATGAATCGACAATAATTATAATACAATAAACACTGAATGTAATCATAATGCCCAAACAAAAATAAGTAGATACCTGAAACAAGTGGTTTAGTCATAACAGGAGTACAAAGCAGAGGACGCTTGGACTGTTTTAAACAAACAGAAACTACATAGGAAAATAGAAAAATAGTAGAAAAGTATATATTAAAACAGCATATAGAGATATCACAAAGTGAATAACTGAGTATGAAAGTAAAGAAAGTAGGAATGAATGTAAGGATTCCATTACTGCTTGTTCAAAGTGAAGGTTAGTTTAACTATCGCAAGGTTAAGGGTAAATGGGTAAGAAATTATTGTATATGAAATACATTTATGTGACATGGGAGTAAAGGCAGCTTCAGTTTTTCCTGCATGTACATTTTTATTAAGTAACTGTATAATTTTATTAAGACACTGTTTTGTTTCCATTGTGCAGGATTTTTAATTTCTTTACATTAAACTAAGCTGCAGTACGTAGACCATGTTAAAGTCTTGCCTAGTCCCCAGGGCACCACATTATTTATTCTTCAGGTGCGCTGTGCCTTTCAGTGGAATAAGCTTATTCAAGGCCCTCTCAGGCATTACCTTCTTTAATGCAAGTAGTGTTCAAGATATGCCTCTGAAAAAAAAAAACAGACTGCCCTTAATCTTTCTAGCAGATGAGTCTGGTACCTCTTCACAGAAAGCCTGCTTCAGCAAGAAAGCAGCAAGGGTCTAAAGGTTATTTTGCAGTCTGGACTGGCATTGTTCCTAAACAAAATACAGCGAAGAGAAACAGATACATAATGTTGAGAATAAACCAAAGATTCTGCTTTTGAACAACATGATGGTTCATAAGCAAGACTTTGCTGTATAATTTTTAAATAAATATGTATGTCAGCAGCCAGTAAAATAACAGATAATTGAAAAGAACCCCCATCCTTAGGAAACGCAGCCAAAACCAAATGATTGCAACACATGGAAAACATTTGTTAAACCACACAAAAGCAAGCTAAAGAAAGCATCCCCTGAAGCCAAACATATTTTTACAATTAGCAGTCCTTCCCCTTTCTGAAATCATCATCATATGGTGCAGCTAGTGAAATAAGACTGTTATTATATATTAAAAAAAGTAAAATAAACTGAATGCATAATCATTCTTTTTAGCATTGCATGCATTTTAATTGCTGGCATCCTTTTACGCAAGACAATATAAAAGTAGAGTCAAATCACACAGAGGGCAATTGATGCACACAGCTCTAAAATAGTAAATCACACTTTAAACTACAAATGTGTATGAAGTCCAACATTGATCTCAGATCTTTTAATACATGAAATTACCACCCTTATTAGGCAAAACATTCCAAAAGTATTCCATATGGAATGCAGCCAGATGAGGTGGAGATGCTCCAGACAATTTCAGGCTGTTCCAGCCTCTGAAGAAAGCATGTAAACAGGGTTATCATGAGAACTTAAGTGTTTATAGAAGCCATAAATGTACGACTTTAACAGGTCTGCCTAGAGATTCATTAAATTCCTTGCCTTCCACAAGACAGTCTTTTGTATGGAAAAGCAGGAATGGCATTTCACTTCTGTAAGTGGTAGAGGGTTTTCCTCACCATCTGAAAAAAATGTACAAGAAACAAAAGAAAAATAATTCCAGCTGACTCAGCCCTGTTCTTAATAGGCTACTTCTCTAGCTTGTCAGTGCTACCAGTCCTCAAGTTCAGAGTCTGTAATACTGTAAAATATTGCTGCTAGGGATGCCACTTGGACAAAACACTACCAAGAAAGTGAAATGTCTGACATACCTGAATCAATGGAAGTGTGATTCATAGAGTGGGACAGAACATAGCGTAACCCACACAGTGTAATCCATACAATGTTTATTATGCCAGTGACCAACACAGTATGATTCATTCCCAAACAGACACAAGGTACAGGGTTTGATACTCATGTCTGGGAAATTGGCAAGGCTTAAAATGGCCCACAAGAGCAGCTAGCCTAGTACTTCTCTATGAACGTATGCAGCATTACCAGTGCTGTGTGATGTTACACAGTGACAACATAGTATGATCCATACAGTGTGATAATGATCATTGAAATGTGACTCACAAAGTAGGATCCAAGCTGGGTGACCCACACAAAATCTATACAGAATGACACAGTGGGCTGTGTGACCCACACTGAGTGATCCATGCACACTAAGTAGTCATGTGACTTATGTAATGTGGCCCACACAGTGTGACCCATGATGCCTGACCCCCGTAGTGTGACCTATACTGTGCAATCCCTGTGTTATGCAATAAAGTATGATCCAATCTTCCTTTCTGCTGACCAATCATTTCCCCAAAGAGATCTTCAACATTAAATTTAAAACAAAGGAAATGACTTGGAACATGCACTACCAGCCTCAATTAACAACTGGGATGACATCCAGGGGGTCAAGCAGCTATTTACAGTAGCAGAAGAAAAAGGGAAGACTCACTATGGCTCTTGGACACTGTTGTCTCATAGGAATAATTTGCTGGTTCATGACTGATGCAGAACACAAGTACAGAATAAGCACTGGCCAAGGATGAATTCAAGATGGAAATCCAAGAACTGGAGGTTCATGAATTATGCACAAAGTGAAGTATGCTGTTGTTCCCCATTGTCACGTAAATTGCTCTGTTGTTCTGTATAATAATCTGAACTTGTAATTAAACTCAAAGAGTCTAAAAAGATATGTTAGCTAAGTTCAAGATGGTTTTATAGTTAGAGATATTTCTAAGTGGAGAAGTATTGCTTATTATGGCAGTGTCGAATTACAGCTACTGCTTGCATTTCTGGATCTGCCATGTTGAAACTTGTTTAATGCAGTGGTTTATACCACCTCTGGGTCAGTCCTATTATACCTTGGTTTTACGTTCATTAAATTAGTCTTCACCAAAACACAACCATTATGGAATTCTACAGGAAATTAATGGAAATTATTTATAAAAGCTAAAACATGATCTTTCTCTGTCTCTCTGCAACATTCTAATGTTTTTATTTTATTACTTAGTCTTTGTTAAGATGTTAAGACCATAAGCATAAGTAACTGCATTCACAGATAAGCTGTGAGCTTTGAAATGGATAAGCTACTTGCTCAGGACTGTACAGTATTATAAATAAAAAATGTGAAAATGAGATATTAAATTCTTACTGCTAGAATGTGTCACTAAGCAGAAATGCCTGTCAGGAGACAATTGTGGTGAACAGTTGCAACTCTCATGTACCTGGGAAGGTACAACTTGAAATCCTCATTATATTCTTTTACTTACTGAGTGCAGATGGTCTGCACCCAGTGTTTATTGTTCTGTGCCATGATCTATACCCTTGGTTTATTGTTCTGTGCCATGATTACATCCTAGAACCCCTTGAACACCTCTATGATGTTTGCTTTATGAAGGAAGCAATGCCACCACAAAGGAAAATAGCCATTGTTAAGCCTTTCCCCAATTCTACCTCTACCAATGACTTCAGACCAGTTTCAGTCCTACCAGCATTCTGGAAAATTCTTGAAAAATAAATTTACAACCAACATGCACACTATATTCAAACCTATGGAATTTTATCACAAGACCAACACAGGTTTTGGAAACACAGGAGCATCATCACTGCCTTCTTCACCATTATGGATGATATTATCTAGACCAGAGCAAGGGCCGACAAAAAGGATAACTCCTCAGTGACATCACTAAAGCCTTTGATCTTGCTGATCATACTCTCCTACTAAAATCCCATCGAGGACCTTAATGCAGCGCCTAGTACCTAACTATCTCATAGGAATTAGAAGGCAACTGACTCTCAAAGACCATTTACACTTTGCCAATATCCTGCCTCCTCTAGAAGGGCAAAGCAAGTCAGTCTGGGGGTAAATTTATAAGTAACCTTCCAATAATCTAGGTTTGATTTAAAGGATGTGAGAGTGGCACTTAACCTATAGGGGGAGTTTGTTCCAGAGGCAAGGAAAATATTGGATAATACATTTTTGTCCCTCCAACATGTTTTATTAATATGCTATAATAAGTAGAAAGACAAACTTAAAAACACCGAAGTACTGTGTCGAAAGATAAACCAGGAATGAACGATCAACTGAAATAATTGAGTTTATTCTACAAATAACAAAATACGTATTGTGAGCGCTTTCATATAATAGAATATTATACTCCATCAGTCTGATGAAGTATAATATTCTATTATATGAAAGCGCTCACAATACGTATTTTGTTATTCGTAGAATAAACACAATTATTTCAGTTGGTCGTTCGTTCCTGGTTTATCTTTCGACACAGTACCTCGGTGTTTTTAAGTTTATTAATATGCTGCTAAACATTTAAATCCCTAGCTCTGGTATTTGTGAAGCCATTGGTCTTATAGAGATGCAAGAGATAAAGGAGAGTGGTGTCCCTAATGGCACAGAATACAAAAAATAAATCTTATTAAAGCCTTTTAATACTGAGAATAATAATAAAGTTTCGAGGCCCTCCTAGAAGCTCAGGGTCTATTGCCCAATAATTTTTTTTCTAGTTAGAAACCTGTGAAACCTTTCCAGTTGTTTGATGTATCGCACAAAGGAAGCCTCATACTCAATATTTGTCCTAATTAGAGCTACAGAAAGAAGATAACTTTTTTTTTAACTAGATGACATGGTTTAGTTACTGATTGTGCTAAACAGAAGGATTTTATTACTTGTTTGCAAGACGGGTCCAAAGGAAAATGAATTATCAGCACAGATGCCAAAATCCTTGAATAACTTGACATTTGGAATGGTATACTGAAGATATACTGTATATTGTTTATGAAACATTTTTTTATTTTTTAAATAACTTAATTAAATTATCGCTTAAGACATAGCCAAACATACATTAATAGAAAATTAAACAAAGCATTTTAACATTTTTCCATTTAAATACACTATATATCATATGTTTTCCTTGCTATCATCAGTCCAACATTACAAAAAATTGCTGAAGTCCTGCCTTTCCTTAAAACTCGGTCCTCCTCCTGAACATTATTATGCATGAGTTGTTCCCACAATTTCCATTTACTTCTATATAATTTGCTCCTTCCCTTTTCTAAAGATCCTGCTTCCGGTTCTTTTATCTCTTTTAGAATATTCAGTACCTCAAGTACAGTTGGTCTAGACTTTGATTTCCATTTTCTAGTTATTGCTTTTTTTGCCAGCCAACAGAATTAAGCTTATTAAGGCCTTCCTATATCTAGGCAATTCAGATGCTGTATCCCAGCTCAAAAGAATAATTTCCTTAATCACAGCCACAGAGTACAGATAGAGTACCCTGTAGGGAATTTTTAAAATCCATTGGCTCATTACAATCCCAAAACAAACGTTCTCAGTTACCTATTTCTTCTCCTTTACACTTCCAACATTTGCTATCTACCTCATTGTGCTAAAAGATTTTGTGCTCTGCAGCTACCAAAAAATAAATGCTTAGCTGTAATCTTTCTAAACTCATGCATATTATCCAGATACTCCCTTATTTTCTCTTTAACAATCTGCATTTGCTTCTTCTCTTGTTCTGTGAGATTCCCCCTATTATGCAATACGTTAAGCTATGTTAGTCCCTGTAAGTAATTTCTATTTTTTCTTAACCATATCACTTTCTATTTTATTTTGACCCCATTTTTAAACTCTCCCCAGGATTCAATAAAATCCATGTAGGAGCTGTGTAGAGCTTACATGGAATGTATCCATGTACACGGCCATGGTTCCTCACAGGCAGCACACCATACATATTAATTATGGCATGCTGCTGAGGGAGATCACAGTAACACTGATATTGAATCCATGCAAGCAGCAGTGTAGAGGCTGTCCCGTATGTGTGGACTGTCCAGAAAACATCTGGACAGGTGGTAAGCACAGGACAGTATTTTATTTTTTTATATATATTTATGTGTTGCTTGCATAGAATGGCATGGTGCTTAGAGATGCCGAGCTGCACTTAGACATATACACCTCACATCTTTTATATACCTAAAATAGAAACTGGATGTAATCAATTGTAATATTTTTCTTTCTATCTGTTTGTGTGGTGCAGCGTGGTGCTTAGCAATGCCAAGCTGCGCCTATACATATACACCTAACCTGACATCTGCTATATATCTAAAAATAGAAAATGAATGCAATCAATTGTATTATTTTTTTTTTTTGTCTCTCCCTGTTTGTGTGGAATGGAGTGGTGCTTAGCAATGCTGTCTGACATCTAAAAATAGAAACCAAATGTATTTAATTGGTGTGGTTGTGTTGTGCTTAGCAATGCGCAAACCCGTGCATCTTCACTGAGCAATGCTAACAGGCATCTTAGTAGTATATGTGAAGATATACTGCTTCCATGTACTATCCAAGTAGGATTTCACACAAAATGTTGCAATAAAAGTTGTCAAGGAGAGTAGTGTTTTGAGAATTCATGATATTGAAATAAAGTGCACATAATTCCTGCAGTCCCTGCTTGTGGGTTCTAATGCCATGGCAGCCAGCTTACAAATAACCAGCTGTCTAGTGTACTTAGTGTACATAAACATACCTCTCAACTGACATGCTTTTGAAAAATGGAATGACTAGTGGCCTATATGACTGGCCCTTGATTAGCAGATACATGACATTACTTGGAATGCAATTTATTGCCAAATCCATTTACAGAACGTCTTGTTACTAATGTATGAGCACACTATGTAAAACAGTTCCCTGTAGTTGTGCCTGTGTACCACCATTTGTTAGTGCTTGGCCCGTACTGTCCCATGCTAACAGGCTGAGATGAGGTATGTATGTGCAACATCATCTATACAAGAATTGCAGTCACTGTACTCACAACTGAAATTGCACATCTGTACAAGTATGTATTAGTAATCTGTGTAGTAATATTACCTGTGAAGTTACTAATGGTATGTTTCTCTCTCTCTCTCCCCACACCTTATCTTCTTTAATTTATTAATGTTATTTATTATTATGATTTGATAGTAATATATTGTTTGTAATTAACTGTTATGTTGGCCTTATGTATTTTTTCATACTGGTTTGCTGTTAGCATACTTTCCTTAATGTTATCTATTGTGCTCCTCATAATATTCCTTTATATGTCATTTCTTCTATGATAATAAACCATAATAAAACCATAATCTTCTAAAAATATATAAACCTCTTCAACCCCCATGCCGCCTACTATTATCATGGTCCTTAGCTAAACTCTGGATTTGTCTTCCTGCCTCCCTTTGAAATATCCAAAGCCACTCAAACTTCAAATCTCTTCTCCAGTCTCACCTATTTTCAAAGTGGGACTGTTCCTGTTCCCTTAATACATAACTCCTTAATACCATCTCCCAAGTACTGCAGCTTATACTAGCTCCTCCATTGCTCTTCTACTTTCTGCATCTACTTCCTCTGTCTGACACTTGTTAACTCCCCCCTGAACCCACTCCCTTCTCCACTATAAACCATCCTTTACCTCACCTTGTCTCTCTTTTTTCAGATGTCTAACTCTGGATTAAAAAAAAAAAAATCAATGTCTATACTTTGTAAATATTACTTAGACTATATAAATGACATATGTGCTTTGTAAATAATACTTAGACCATATGAATCACATTGCCTTTTCTTTTAACTATTTTTTTTTCATTTGCATGCTACCATTGTTCTTGAACTTTGGAACTTTGTATAATCATCTATGTCTGTATTTATAACTATTGTATAATTCTCAATATCTGTGGAGCTTTTCTCCCCGGGCCTCCACTGAAAACGGGCTCTTCCAGGCCCAGTGAACTACCCTGGTCATCAAACTGAAATAAATAAATAAATAAATAAATAAATAAATAAATTTGATTAATCGATATTATCTTCCATTATGTTAATACTAACATTTGTTTGTTTATTTCTTTTGTTACCTTATGTTTATACTTAATTTTCTACAATGTGACAAGTTAGGCTGGTTCCAGATGACCCACCTACCTTGGCTCCCCTGGCCAAGGCACCGGGGCCCAGCACATCTGGGCCACAGACTGGTAGTGCCCCCTCTGCTGCCCCTGCACTACCTGTAATGTTGGGTAATTCTGCCGCACAGGCTGGAGCTGGGCCCCCCTCAGGGAGTGGAGGTGGAGTAGATGATTTTGTCACACATGAGGAACTGCCAGGTATGGTGCATGGGTTGCTGTGCTGAACTGTCAGTGTATGCCTACATCATGGAGAGCATGCTGTCCATCCTGTTGGGGCAGCCTCACCCCAGACAAAAGCATCCTCCACTGCCACCACAGGAGGCAGTGAAGGAGCAGTGCTAACAGTCCCTTGGTTGAGGACTTGAGTTTCACTGCTACTGTGTGTGATGTTACTGTGCTGAACTGTCAGTGCATGCCTACATCAGGTGGAGAGCATGCTGTCCATCCTGTTGGGGCAACCTCACCCCGGACACCAGCATCAACCACTACCACCACAGGGGCAGTGAAGGAGCAGTGCTGACAGTCCCTTGGGTGAGGACCTGAGTTGCACTGCTACTGTGTTTAATGCTCATATGACTGGGATTCCACAGCACACTCCCCATACAAGGTGTTCAATCCCCTCTTGTGTCACACACCAACCCTGTCTACTGTCTTGTCTGTCTTGTCTGTCTGTAAAAGCTTTCTCACCTTTCCAACTTACCTCCCCCAACATTCCACTCTCACCCTTAAAAAAAAAAATGGGCACCTGTCCCAAAAAAAAAATTCATCCCATACATAGCTCTCCATTTCACACATGTGTCCACTGGACGCACTTAGTTTCATCCAATTGGATTGACAACACACTTATGTTGATGTCACCCCTCTCTGGGGGTGACACTCCAAATTCAGCTAAAAAGATCTGTGAAAGTGTACAGTTGTTGCTGTTTAAGAAATGGTTAGCTATGATTCTGTCCTACACCCATCCTGCACATCCCAACCTACCTTTCACTATGTTTTTCAAAGCTTGCACCCCATTTCACCACTGTCCTACCTCCCCATTTTTCTTTTCTTTAAAGATTTTTTGCATGACACACCACATTGCTTAGCTATGCTAAATAGTGCTACATTGATGTACACTTTTGAAACAATATTAATCACGTTCAAAAAGTAAACCTGCATGCTATTTCAAACCCAGGACCATTGCACTTGTAGAACAGTGAAGCAACCCACCAAGCCACACAGCTACTAATTAACACAGGTGTTTTAATCACAACAGAGTAATGCTCAAGTTCCCATCATTAAGTGTGTTGAACCAATGCTGCACATTGCTCCACACTGCACAAATGAGCTAAGAGATTAATAGAAAAATAGTACTGTAATTGGCACTCTAGTTGAGAAATACATAACTATAAAGCCAGACACATAAGCTTAGATGTAAGTGAGGTATCTAATAGTAGGTGTCGCTCATTCATCTTTAATACATAAAACAAGAGGGCTTGGGGTTTCTCTTAGATGCTTTAATACATACAAACATATCAGGATGGATAGCGGCATCTTTAAACATGAACAAACTAGTTAACAAACAGAGCTTACATACATACATGTTCACATCTCAACAGCTAACTACAAAATGGCAGTGAGGCTTGCACATGCTCAGTATTTATACATTTGTACAAGCCCTTGGATAGCTTCTTAAAGGTATATACACACATATTGATCTGCAATAGGTAACCTTGCAATTATATGTACAACATGTGAGAATACACTTGCTAAACTATTAATAGAAAATAGGATTTTAACTGGGACTCTGGCATACAAATACAGTACTCTAAAGCCATACACATAATAATAGATGTACGTGCAATATTTAACAGCAGATAACTGCGTAATGATAACTGCAACATGTAAAAAATACACCTGCTATGACAGAGACTCTGTAACTCATTCTGTAAACTGCATTGAGAATATTATTTTTTGGTACACATGGTCCTGGGTTCAATTACAGCTGTGTCTATCAATGAAAATGCATGTATGTGGACATCAGCATTATAAATTGTGATATGTATGTCTGTCTCATCACCTATTTTCTTCACCCAAAGCAGCACAGTTGGAATGTCTGCATCTAAATAATAGAGGTCAAAGACCTACAGATAGAACCAGTCTTAACTAGTACTAGCACAACACTTGAAAGTGTAGAGAATGTCAGATCATGCATTAGCCTGAATTTCCAGAGGATGTTAAAGTATGCACAGAAATTGTGGCCCAGTAATCAAACTGCAGCCCACTGCTGGTGATATCACAGACAACCACAGCTGCACAAGTAACATACATATATGGCGGTTGAGCTAGATGCAAGAGTTGCCAGCACACACTTAACAGGGGACTGCCATGACATAACGTATGACTTGGCAGTTGTCCAGCTGTGTGACATCATGGTTAATGAATCCCCTACTTTTTTCTAGGACACACAAAGCGGCTGACATACTTACCTGAAACACATACCTTAATTCCCAGTGGGATGGGTACCCTCAATCTGGCTCTGCCTATACAACAAGGCTGCCACAGGTCCCACACTTTCTGCTAAAGCTTGTTGTCCTGCAAAGTGTTTATTCTCCCTACCTATCCCTATTGCCTGCAGCATCACCTTCATCTTCAGCCTGTAGCACACATATTTGTATGTAAAATGTAGCTGCTACAGACATTATCTCTGCAGTGACATAGTATCTGTACACCAGTAATTTCCAATCCAACATATGAGAAAGGGGTTGTAGTCTACATTGAGGCCTTATATGTTGTTCATTGATTGCATGGGATTGGATGATTATACTGCAGATCAGCTGTGTTGGCTGCGGTTATCATTTCAGAAGCACAGATTGGTTCAGAGGCAAACACTTGCTAATGAGAACCATGTTAAAGAGGCAAACAGCTAGCTAGGGAAACTATTGTGTATGAGAGTTACTTTCCAGGGTGAACTCATTAGCACAACATTTATGTATCTGTAACTTTCAACAGAGGAGTATTGTACTCCCTCAGGTATGTAACCATTTTGTTTCCAACATGATGCATATGTTTCGATATACTTAGGGGGAATGGGGATTAGATCATTAAGCCTTTCTTAGAAATGTAATGATGACACATCATTGCTCTCCAGATGTGTGAAACCTACAGAGGAACTAGAGTACAGTAAGGGTAGAATGTTTTTTGTTAATTAGGCACACCTGTTTCCTGGAAATTTCCCTTGATAGCAATTGCAATACTACACTGCTATTTGTTTGGCACTGTTGTCTTTATATATTTTAAGGGAGGATTACACCTAGAGGCCGCACTTTAATGGACTCCTGTGTTGGGTGTGTAATCATACATCAGTATCTGTCATGACACAAGCAGGAATAGCTACCTATTGGTACTACCCTAGTTGCATCCACACCCTTACTATGTTTGCATAGTGTTGAATATGTGATGTATACTCAAGCAGTGAATACTGGTAAGCCATCCATTAATGCTGTATCTCTATATACTGTACTCCCACGTATGTGATCCTGTGTTCCCATTTTGTTGTCTTTCAGGAAATTTGTATCCCCGATGTCAGAGCCCTTTTACAGATGCTGAAAATGACATCATCCTGGAGGTCTTGCATTAACAACATCAACTCCTGCTGTTTAGGGGAAGCCAAACAGGGAAGAGCGGGCAGCATTGTGGGCTGACCTGGTTCACAATGTGAACGCTATCAGTCACCAGAGCAGGACATATGAGCAGGTGCGACACCATGCCACTGATATGATCAACCCCACATGCAGAAGAGCGGCAGACATGGCCAGGGGTCATGGTGTCACTGGTGGAGAGCCTGCAATGGAACAACCACTGTCAGCCACTGAGGAATTCCTGGCAAACCTAGGAACACAGGACAGCTTCCAAGTATCCATCACACAGTATGTCATGGATGTGGGTGCCACTGTTTCCATGCAAGTGGAGTGTCCAGATATACTTAGTTGGATCAGCATTGGAATACTGCAGCATTCAATGTGTCAGGGTGTACATAGTTTTATGTGTGTGTCAGGTATTTTTTTGAGGGGGAAAGGAGGTTAGTTGCAGTTTGAATCTCATCCTCAGATTGTGACCAACATACCAATTAACATAGTAGCTACTTAAATGTGAGATAGTTGAACATATTAGACTGTTATAGTACAACATGTGGTGCTGTGTACATTACCTCTTCCTCAAACTTTCACAGAACCATCAGGAATCAGACATGGCCGTACTTCTGCTCCTGGTAAATGCAACACTGTTTTGTTAGAGATGTAGATTTAGTGCAATATATTCGCTAAAGTGTCATCCCAGGCCTGCTGACTGGATTGATGTACTGTCTGCATGATTGCCAACTGCACAGATATTTCCAGCTAAACATAGTTTAGAGTCATACCTATGCCTTGTAGGTGTGACTACACTGAGAGATTTGACAGTCTTTTCAGGACATTACAGATTGCCATATGTGTCACCTGTTCAGAGTTTTGCCAAATGTCAACAGTGTACATCATTGTTGCTCATGAGATTCTTGATTAAAAAGCTTTTTATTTACAAGTAACTACAGATGTTTGTTAGAAAATGATGTTCTCATGTCATAGTATATGAGATTGGGGTTAAACAAGTCTATAATACTGACAGCATTGTATACAGCTTAACATATATTGCAAGATAATACCACAGAGCATAGAAGTGCAGGTATTAATGTACCACTTTTCCCTTTTTGTCACAGGTGACCAGGGGGGTTGGTCTCTGTCCCCTTCACAACCTGATGTCAGTGTCTCTTCATCCTCTGATGATGAGGTGGCCAAAGTGAGGCACAGGTGGGGGTTGCAGGGGATGAATCTGCCACAGATGTTTACATCCCTCTTCTGCCCTCATTATCACCATACACAGTCAGTATGCCTACACATACCCAGTCCCCGGAGACCACAAATATTGGACAGTCAGAGGGTGGGGACATTGAACAGGAAAGTGTAGCTACTATGGCTGCAGTGGCTGCAGTGAGTGTCCTGTTGAGGATACGGTCCCAGCAGACAGCAGTCACCCTCAGGTAGCACCCCTGCTTCTGACTTTGGGCATGGAGGTGCCAGTGCAACTCCTGGCAGACCTAGTTCCCATGTTTGAGAGTGGAGACGGTGACCTGTCAGCTGTACCATGCATGGTTCAAAGTTGTCCAACATACAACAGACATATAGGACTAGCATTGAGGTTGACTGTGTTCATGCAGACAGTCACACACCACTGTCACAATCAGGTCACCTACACACACACACATGGCACATTTCCATGGTCCATCTTGCCTGCTTCCCTTCCTGACTCACACACATGCATGCCAGCCAATTGGCTCAGCCTAGGCCTCCTGCACCCCCACACAACACCCTGTGCAAGTGATGATGCCTGTGTCACATCCCTGTCATCCTTGTCATCGATGCAGGGAAATGAAGCTGTGTGTCTGATGTACAAGGTGACTATCTACATTACTATGTATTTGTTTCATCCACAATTGCATTTGACATGCCACTTGTACTGGTCACTGACATATATTGTATGCTGCCATATGTAATGAGTAAACCACATTATTTTATATACATTACATTAGATGATGTTGTAATGGCTGTTTACTTACACAATGAAAGGTGTGTCACAGACCTGTTTATGTTTCTGTTTCAGGATTGTGTAGGACACACCTAAGAGTACACAGCTACAATAATTCCATAAATGTCAGAGCACATGTCTGCATAGAAGAAAAATGTCTTCAGAAAGGTAATGCAGTATAGGTACATGGCTCCATAGGTTCATATATGTATAACAGGTAAACAAGAACAATGGCTTATTTCAGCCTAGTCATGCATCCTTTAATCTCTGACAAGGCCTGGTACCCTTGATAAGTGTAAACAGAGTTTTGGGAGTTGACACATCTACAAGCTGTGGCATACAATATGAACCATCTACAATTTCCCTGTGTCCATTACAGACATTTGTCCTAAACTACTTACAATTGTCTTGTTCCGCATCCCATTGTGTAACTTGCACATGATGTGCATTACAGCAAAGTGTGCCTCACATGGATGGTGAAACTGTTACATATAGGGTATAGTGTCTGGGTTACATACCTATCTCTCCAGCATGTCCTATTTATACCACAGTCAAGTTGTAGGTGTGTAGAACAAGAAATTCTTGTGCTAGTCCTTTCCTGGATATGCAGGAGGTACACAGTGGGTTCTGACACCTCACTGTATGGCAAGCAAGTAGGAGACAAAATACACAGTTATGGCCTTGACACAGTCTACATAGGACATGTTATGTACACTGTGTATTGGTTTACTGTGGAATCTCTGTGGCTGTTACAGTTGTTGGTCATGCCTGTGTAGTTACATACCAAAGGTGGCATTGCACTCAATGATAAGTGTGATGAGTGCCCAATACAGTGTAACAGTGACATTCTGGGATTTACAGGCCATACTTTTCTCTATAGGTTGCACGACATAGAATGAATCCTCGCATCTTACCGACCAGTGAAAGTCAAAGGCTAAATCATTCTCTGTGTCTATAAGCCCTGACTAATGTGTCAACTGCTGGAGGTGTGCGGACAATATAATATTTTCCAGCGGTGGATGACTTCCAAAAATATACTATTGTGCATTCCTTGGCATTTAGTATTTGTCAATGGCCCTGAAAACAACTGAATGTGTGTGTCAGCCTGTCCTGGATAACTGTTGGTTCTGTGTGGGATTCAGTGCTAGTTCCTAATTTGCAGTCATCTGCAAATGTACTTATTCTGAGGTCACTGACAGTGGCTGTGATTGCAGAGAAGGGAATGGCTAGGAGGGCTAGACCCAGGAATGATTTGTGAGGGAAGTCCACTGGTGACTGGCATCATTGTAGCGGTGGAGTACACAATGCAATCCTCCCGTATAATGACTGTCAGACACTTGGCTATCCAGCAGCTGACATTACTAGCTTGCAAACGACCTTTACAGTGTTTCAACAATACCTGATGGCCTAATCTTGCCAAATGCCTTGTCAGGCCATGGTAGGTGAAATGAGTCATTTTCCCTTCATCCATGGCATAGTTTAACACTCATTGAGGTCCACTGGTTAATGTAGGCATGATCTGACCTTGAACAAAACAAACTGAGTGTGGGCCAGTGTCTGCAGGTGTACTACATTGTTACTGATCATTTCCATGATAAATCTTTACATGGCTTTAAATATAAGACTACTGAGACTGGGGACAGTGCTTGTCACTGCATGCTAGTTGTCCTATATAAAACTAAGTATTGCAGTTAATTCCATCATGGCTTCCAAGAAGATAGTCATTAAGATGTCTGTGTCTCCACAGAGCACAGGCAAACAATGGAGGGGAAGGTCATACGTACACCCTGTGAAGCTAAGGAAGGAGTGTTTACACAGTTATTCTGAAGCTGGACACTACTCAAGCAGTGTGTACTGAAATGACACAATTACCTTGTGAGGAATGCTAACAAGAGGGGAGTCCCCTGAAATGCTGGTGCCTGGCCACTATTACTGCTGGTCTCACCACAACCACTCTCTCCTGGGATACCATGCCCATATATTTTATCTTGCACCAGAGGCAAAACGTTAGTACCAAGATCAACATGAGGAGCAGCCCACAGCCTGTTTGTTTATCTGCATAGTTGTCCCATGTCATGCAAGGCTCTGTAGGCTTGACGTACCCTTTTCCAGGTAGATGTCTTGATTAGCAACCAGAGCAATCATTTGATTTTGGCATGCATCATGCCTTGTATTCCAGGGTTGTTAGGATTTCACTAGGGTATTGGCCAACTGGTGAGTTGGAGCACAGCTGCAGTGTCACAATATAATGTTTAATGTCCAGTGACATAGATGTCTAAGGTCAAACAAGCACCACAGCGGCAGTGATCCCTGTTAGGTGACAGTTTCAGAGCAATTCATGCAGCCTGACCTTTAACAGATTCATGGTGCACATCTGGGTGACATTGATCTGAGGCCTACTGCAGAGAAGTGTCCACCTTTGGCCAAAGTGTGTTTACCTCACACATGTCCTAAGTATGTCCTAATGTACATTTATGTAACTGGAACACATGTCTGTGTTCCCACATCATGTCATGCAACATCCAGTTTGCTACCTGGTTGCTCAACAGGCACTGTAGACTAGCAAGGCCAAAGTAATGAATGCAAAGTTGATCAAGTTCTCTGTGCATGCATGGATACCCACATCTTCACAGCAAGGAGTGCTTACAGATAGTGTGTTTGAGGCTGTCAACCCCAAAGGTGTAACAGCAAGACCCTAACTTTGCTGGAGTTGTACACTGTCATATTTGTAGGTATGATATTGCGATCATGCCTAATAACAGGATCATGGTTAATCCGAGAGCCACATGCCTAGCAAAGCATTGTACTCACTCAACCATGTTATGGCACACTGTCAGGTGCTGTGTTACATTAGGACAACTACACAGAGGTGATAACATGTTGCATTTTAGCATCTGTCAGGCCACTGCCTAATGATGGCCTGCTGTGATGTACACACAAGCAAGACTCTATAGCTAATGGATTTATCAATGACCGCTGTCTAGATGTGGAAAGTGTCCACACCCCTATACTCCTATGCCACACAAACACAACATGTGAGAGATGTGACTATATTACAAACCTTGATTCCTTGCTGTCTCACAAACCAGTCTGTACATATGATAATAAGCAGTTTGCCAACATGCACACCTCACCATGTACTCCACCCACATCCACATCACACACACCTGCATGTGTGGAGCTCCTTACAAGACACATACGCAAACAACATACACTTCAGAAAACAAATTGCAAACTCACTGCATATAATCATACCTCTGCAGAACACAGTACACATAATAGCACATGCACCACTGTCTCAACGTTCAAATACTTGAGGCAAAACACAAACTTAAACAAGTAATCACATAGGTGATTAGATCATGAAACACATTGATGTCCCTCTTACCAGGTTACATATGGGAAAGGTCACAGTTAGCTGTCTGTGAGGTGCCAGGATATGCCATACCACACATGCATTCAGGTCTGTCAACATTGGGTAACTTTATGATGACTTCATAGTTCCTGTTGGTGTGTACAATTTGAGACATACCTCAATGGACTGTATGCAGACACATGACTGAGCTTACAGACTCTGTGTCTCCGGCGGGTATGCTCATAGCCTTCATCTGCATTTCACCTTCACCTAGGATGATGGCTCAGTACACATGGAAAATGATTGGTCAATAATTGGCTTGTCATGTGATGTCATTGTAAGGGGATCCAGTACATGTCAGCTGGGTATGACTTGCTCAGCAGACCTTGATGCTTTGCCAGAGATGGTGTTTATGTGTCACCCCTGGGACTTTGTGTAATGGCCAAAGCTGCTGACATCCCCACAGTGCATTTTACAGGTGGTGTCTCAAAGGAAAACTTTCCAGTGAGGAAATGCTATCTTCAAACAACATCACGGTTATGCTGCTACACACTAGGAATGCCAACAGTAAACTCCACTCTCTGGAAGGTGTCCCCACCTTTGAAGATGCAGACATTTGCACAGTCACACACACCTGGTTCAAGGCTGTGGACAACACCCCAGTCATACCAGGCTACACCTCCTTCCACATGTTATGACCTCAAACTGAAAGTGTGCCTGGTAATGCAGGTGGTGTATCCATATTCATTAAAGTCAGATACACATCCAGATTGGTTAAAAGGCACAATCCTCTGGAGACACTGCAGGTGCTATTCACTGCTGGTAGGCCACCTTATCAAGCCATTGCCAGCTACAGGAGCAACTCCATTAATCATAACACCTGTTGTGCTTATTTGAATCTACTTGTGTCTATCAAGATATAGCACAACACCATGGTGTGGGGTGACTTTCACCATCCAACAACTGTGTTGGTTACGCATGCTCAAACTCACTTGCCCAAAGGGTAGTCCGCATCCTTATCTACAATGCCCTGAACCAGTGGAGTGACATCACCTCAGGGGGAGACGACTTACTTCATCAGGTGCTTACCAATATGGGTGACCACTATAGCACCTCCACTGTGAAGTTCTCCCTGGGGAGGTCTGACCATAAATTGGTCTCCTTAAAAGTAAGACTCACACCTGAACCCCCCTTGCAGCAAACATAGCAATAAACTTCAACAAAGCAAATTATAACCTCCTATGGAACGGTATCAATAACTTGACTGCACATCCCCCCTCAGATGGAACAGGCAACTATGCTGAGCTCTACACCGATGCTTTATGCAGTCACCTGTACAACTGCATAGACTCGACTGTACTTAGGAGGAAAACAAGCTCCTCATAGCACAGTGGGAGTGGTCATACAATCCCCCAGTTATGTCAATCTCCTACAAGACGTTTGTTATGAACAAATGCTTGTTGACATACCCATGGCCATAAACCCCATGCAAATGCATATATAGTATAATTTCTATTGGTAACACCAATGTTCCTGGTAAGTAACACATCAGTAGCATCACCTGATGCACATACTCAGGGGTGATAGACCTGGGCACACAAACCTGGCCACACAGGTTTACACCTACTTTAACATAGATCACCATGTCTCCCTAGTGGCAAGAAGGGAAGTATATCATGCTCATGTTATTAATGAGGGCACTGTCACCCAATAATGACATAGTTACAACCTCTGTGTACTTTTCCCTCAGCATGCCAATATTTGAGTGCAATGGGCATTTTGCATGTACATTTCCAAGAACCAGTGGCAACTGCACACAACACAAATGTTGCTCACAAGGGAACTCCAAGTCCCCAATATCTGTTCTATGGGGAGCATCTGAAATAATTGTCGTTGTAGTTTGTGTCATATAGACTACTCAGAAGTGATCTCTGCCTTACATACAGGGCAATGTCTGACCCTGCTGTATTGGAAATGCTGACTATCTGTAGGTGGAAGGTACATAGATTACTCACTGTAAGCACATTAACCTGGTAGGTGAAATTACTAATACATGCTGGTGGGGGAGATATGTCTAACAGAACAAACCTTTGAAACAGACTTCCACCTAATTACAAGCAAGGTACCTCATTAGCCCATTAGTCCTGTTCAGAAGCAATCTGTATGATTGCCTGGATGACCGTCATTAAACCACAGGGCTTCTACCTGTGTCCTTCGTGGACAGGGGCAATATATGTGGATCATGTGAATAAGGGTAAGAACATGACTAGTATTTTAAGAGACCTAGGGCCATTAGGCTACTAAAGTTCAATGATCCCATGATCAGATACGCTGATGTAAAATGCTCTAACATCTCCACACACAAACCTGGCTACAGTGACAATAGTACCACTATCAAATAATGTTTACAGAACACTGCACATACACTCCAAGTTGGCTGCAATTAGATTAGAACCCCTACCTATCAAATGGTATACACTACAGATCACACTACTTAATGCACACACCATAGCTCAAGTCCACTATTAACATCTTGTTAGGTAATGTTATGCTAGATGACATCAGCCGGCCTTGTTGTGGTCAGGAATTTGGAGGCCCGCATCACCTGCTGCAACCAAAATACTGCAAAACCCTACCTCTTTCTACATCACTGTGGTGAGCATATTTATTTTGTAGGGAGATACACACACATACCAAGTGGCCTGGAGTGAGATTAAACCCCTACCTATCTAGTCTTATATATATATATATATATATATATATATATAAATGGAGGCCTGTATGTGTGTGTGTGTGTGTGTGTGTGTGTGTGTGTGTGTGTGTGTGTGTGTGTGTGTGTGTGTGTGTGTGTGTGCGCACGCGTATATGATATATTTATATGTGTTATGTAGATATATGGAAAAAGACAGGAATGTATATTTATATAAATATATATATATATATATATATATATATATATATATATATATATATCTATATAGGTCTACTATGAAATTTTGAAAAGTCAAAATCTCGAACATCAGAATCCCGACGTTCAGATGTTCGAGATTTTGAAATCTCGAAATTCAAAAAAAAAAAAAACAAAACTAAAACAGAAAAGGGTAAACATCATGTTACTGCAGGGGGCAAGCCCCACTGCACCCCCCCATTACTTAAATATACCAACTCTGAAATCGCACTATAATAAAGAGAATGGTAAAGTTACTGTTCCACACTGTTGGGTGATCTCAATTGCTTAACTTCGAGATTTCAAAATTTTGAACATTCGGACATCAGGATTCTGATGTTCAGGATTTTGAGATTTCAAAATTAAGAACTGGACCTATATATATATATATATATATATATATATATATATATATCTATAGATCCCATCCTAATCGCCAAAATTACAGTACTCCGAAACTCGCTCTGCTGAGACCAGTTCTCCAAAACTCCACTAGTCCGAAATTGCACTTTGCCAAAACACAACATACCGACAAGACAATCAGTAAAATTTACAGCACACCCTACACCAAATCCGTATTCTTCTCTAATTTTTGCAAGGGGGCAAGCCCCCTTGCACCCCTTGCAAATTATTTATACCAACTCCAAGATCACAGTACAGTGACAACAAGCTGTACACCTACCTGCATAACTGGCATGGTGCACTAGACAGCATGAAAGCAGATGTTTCAAGGACTTCAAAATCGGCAAAGTGCTGTTTCAGACTAGTGGAGTTTCACAGAACTTATCTCTGCAGAGTGAGTTTTAGAGTCCACGTTCACCTGTTGATGTATGTGTGGTGACATCCAGCAGGCACAGGGGGCTGTAAGTAAGTGCATTATTTACTGTTGAGCCCTTACTTTTGGTCCTTTGAGCAACATTATATATGTGTCATAGTATAGCTTTAATCGCCATTATCAGGGTATATAGAATAATACAGGCATACACACACATATAAACATATATATTTATGTCTATAACAGGTACACACACACACACACACACACACACACACACACACACACACACAGACACATACACACACACACACACATATATATATATATATATATATATATATATATATATATATATATATATATATAGAGAGAGAGAGAGGTGTATGTATGATATATTATATATACGTGTTATGTAGATATATGGAAAGAAACAGGAATGTATGCAGTGACAGATATGTATACATATAAGTATGTATCTGTAGACATATCTATGTATAAAATGTCATTTTGAGCAGGGAGCAACAGAATTGGGCTCTGCTTAACTAACTGTATGAGCATGTCCAATGGGATCTTTGCAAGTTATAAACTGACTCCAGCTCACACCTACCTGTACAGGATGTGTGGGCTGCCTGCCACCATTTTTAATTTCTGTATGTGACTAGGAGTAAGGTGTCAGTTCCTAGGTCCCAAGGTTGTCAGTGAATGCATTGTCTCTTAGCCAAACCCAGGGAATACAGAGCACACCTACATCTGCCTACAGGGACATCAGCAGGAGGTTTCTCCTCCGAGTCCTCCTGTGACTGTGGCTGTGGTGACCTAGGCACTGGTGGGGGGCTGTGTATCCCTTCCCTTTGCTGATTCTACTGCAGCTGTTTCTGCAGGATCATACTGTGTAGCATAGCACATACTATGAATATATGTGCACATGTGGCTGGAGAATGCTACAGGGCTCCACCAGATATATTTAGGCACCAGAACTGTGACTTCAGAAGCCCAAACGTACATTCTATGATGTTCCTAGTTTGTGTATGTGCCTTGTGGTTAACCTGCATTTTACCCTGCTCACCAGGTGGTGCCTTGATGTGTACTTGAATGCAATATATGACAGCCAGTACTTCAGGGTAGTGTGCTATATGGTAGAAGTGCTGCCTATTGCTGGCCCTCAGCCCTCACCTCAGAGGAGAGGGAAAAAGATATGTGCTTACTTGCATGTGGTAGAATAGCATCTAGGAACTGGCGCAGTATCCTGGATACAGATTCCTGTAACACTACCATCATGTCCCCAGCTTGTCTTTGAAAAGTACCTGTAGCTAGTATCCTAAGGGCTACACATGCCTTTGTTTCCACTGGGATGGGTTCCCTTCTCTTGGTGGCATAGCTCAGTGAGGTCTTGTAATATGTCCCTGTCCACCCTGCAGCGCTCTACAGTCTCCAGCTCATGTAGCTCCTGGGAAAGTTATCCTGGGCCTGAACACTCTCCTCCTTCTCCGCCTAGGCATATTGTCAACAGCACCAGCAGCATTGACTTCAGCATCTAGCACATACAGATATAGCAGACCTGCAGCAGCCCCTAGCATTATCTCAGTTAAAATTCCCAAGTCTGTACTCCAATAGTCCAGAATACTGGGGAAAATCAGAATGTGGGGTGTATGCATATTTCATACAGATCTGCTGTAGGTCCACCATGTGTGATTGGCTAATTATTATGGATTTTACTTGCCTAGATTGTAATTAATATCATTTAATGGCCCTACTTTATTGCAGTACGCTGCAATTTACACCATGCAGCATAGCTTATACAAAAGTCAAAATCAGTAATTGAATATATCTGTTTTTAATGGCTTGCTGCCTATGTCATCACTGTGAGCTGGGTGGTCTTTCCATGCAAACTTGCTCAGTTATGTGGTGCACTGCACAAACACACTCACCGGGAATTAAAAAATCCCAAATGAAATGGGACACCTCCCCCCTACTGGCATTCACATCCAGTGGAAATATCAACATGGTGTGGGAGCCTACACGAATTGGATATGCAGACACACTTACTCCTTTTTGCTCCTCAGGCCATCCACCTCATTTGCATACATATCTGTGCTGACAGCCTAGAAACGACACGGTTCATAACTGTGTGACCTGTGCAACAGCACCATTGCACCATTGTATGGACCTGAAGCAATGTCCTATAATACATTTCTGGCAAATATCATAAAATGCTTTTTTGCTCTTTTTTTTATTTTCAGTTAAGCATGTTTATGCACTGTGGCACATAGCACAAACATGCCTAAATTATTAAAAATAAAATAATTTATTTTTACATATTCCCTTCCTTTTTCAGACATCTATAATGTACATTTTGAACATATATTTATGTGTTCTAACATTTACTGGGGACTTATGTCCATATTTCTAATGTTTTACATCTCCTTTTGTCTGTGTAGACTCTTGTACATGGAAAAGTTCCACATACACTATGGACACAGACATGGGGTCTATACAGATGCCTTTCTGCTTATTGGAATGCTCCACTTGGGTCATTTGCATAAGATTCACCTGCTTATTA
The DNA here is from genome assembly GCF_019279795.1 of Protopterus annectens. NCBI lineage: Eukaryota > Metazoa > Chordata > Ceratodontiformes > Protopteridae > Protopterus > Protopterus annectens. The sequence continues at coordinate 738,332,758 of NC_056739.1, forward strand.
GGTAATTTGCATTACATGGAACTTTCCTTGTTTGCAGGTGCTTGCGCACTGCTAAGCAGTGCTTACTGAATCTAAAAATGTTGGCGGTCATGTACACATCATGGAGCGATGCACACACAAAAAAAATCACGTAGGCTTTATTAAATTTCCCCCTCTCCCAATCACTAGCTACAACTTCTGAAAACATTTATATCTTCCCTAATAACTCTTGAATAATTTTCACTACCTAATTCTTAAATTCCACTCTTTTTAACAAGGAGGTGGGAAACTGCCAGTGTCTTATTTTTACTTCATTACCTTGAATTTTCCATACCAAATGTTTTCATAAATTTCTTCAGAAATCTACACACCTTTGTTATATTGTCCCTTCTAGGTTCCCCTGATATATCACCACTGCTGCAAATCAAATTCCAGACCCCCTCCATAAATAATGTTCCCTGCTGAAAGTTGATTATTTCTCACAAAATTTTCTTAAGCTCCATAATAGCAGTTTTAAGTGTAATATACATACATGTCAGCATAATCCTCCTCCCTTACCAACAGCCACTTACTACAAAAAATCTGCTATTTTTGTCTTGTTTCCCCTCCTCTATCATTACTGGAGCCCCTAGAGCAATTATTATAATTACCCCCTTTTCCTCTGTCCCTGATATTATGCTGAATATCCATTCTGAAATCCTCTCTTTATCAAAGTCACATGCTCATTTCTTTCCAAATGTGTCTCCCGTGGCATTGATATTTGCATTCTGCATTTCTTAATATAATTCAGTACTTTTTCCTTTTTATCTATATCTGTAAGGCCATTCACATTCCAGGATAATATGGACAGCATAGCAATCATGATAAAAAACTATTGTTCCCACCTGTTATACAAGACAGTTTTTTGAATGTGTATTTACAGTGTTTGTGTTACATTCATGTGCTAATGTTTGGCAGGCTGACCTTTTATATTGTTGTTTCTTATCTGTATTTGAACCTATGTCACATTTTCCCCTTAGACAAAAAAAAAAAATAAATGCAAAACACTCCCATCCTCTGCTAACTTGGAACAAACACACACAACTATGTATATCTTCAAAACATGAAGCTTAACCCTCCAGAAGGGAACAATTGCTTCAAACTGATGGCTGCACCTACAGGCATTATCTAACCTAAAATTAAGGTTATCCATGCTAAAGCAAATGCTACAGCCTGTGCTCCCACTTAACCCTGATTGCTTTCTGCTCTTTTCTTATTTTTCTTCCCCTCCCATATATGAAAAACAGCCTCTATGCTTTCAGAAAGCATTAACTTTTAGCCCTAAAAAGTGCACTGGTTATCTTTAAATAAAACTGAATTGTGCACGGTTCTATTAACTGCATTAAAGTATTAAGGCTGCTAGGGAGGTTGTTACCTCTTATTCACTTCCCATAATTTGAAACTTACATTTTATTTACTGAACTGCTTGCCATTGTAGCTTTAAATTTTGAATTTCCCATCTGCGAAGAATACTCAGAATTCTCAATATTAATTGCTTGCACCTGCAGACAGCTTGTCTCCATGGAAATGTACTCAGCAATGAGTCTTTGTAAATTTCACTCGGAAAATAATGCACAACTGTCATCAGCTGCAGACATCTTGATTCCACTATACATTTACCAGTGGATAACAGACAAGCTAAAATCTTTGTAATTGTAATTGTCATATTTTGTCTTATATTTTAAGCATTCATGCTTCAAAAATACATTTACTGCTTAAACCAAATGTAGTAATCTAGACATTTACCCTCGCAAAATAAAAAGAAAACATATCCTCATTCTACATATAATCAGTGCACTTTTGCACCCCACCCCATCCCCAGCAGCCCAAGATCACAGCATATGAACATTAAACTTGCTTTTGTCCAGCCTTTTTTTCTCTTGTTATGCTGTAAAACCCATGTTTCTTACAATTAAAAAGTACTTGTTTACTTTAATATCTTTAACACATACAACAGTCACTGACTACACATTACATAAAACTGCTTTACTGTATGTAACACGAAGTTTAGATTAAGAAATGATTTATAGAAATAGCAATAATAACATAAATTGTTTTACTTACAGTTAGTTTTCCCCCTTTTAGTGTCCTAAACATTAATGATATAATCTAAGCCACAATCTAACTCTTCCACCTACTCAGTTACCCCATACAATACTCCTACTCCAAAATTTGCAAACTCTGAATTAACCATAGCTCTGTTAAAATTAAACAAACACAAGTCCATATGCATAGTTGCTCTTTACATCCCTCAGGTAATAACATCCCATTACTAGAGGACATTCTCTCCTGGTTCTCCTCTAACATTAGAAACAAAACCTTCATCCTAGGCGATGCAAACATTAACTGAGCCACCATTAATTCTCAATCCCCTACCCAAACAATCAACCTCTTTAACTTCAGCCAGCTAATAAACTCCCCCACCAGGCCAAACAAAGATGGAACCATTGGCTCCATGATTGACTGGATCTTAGTGTCTCATCCAAATCTAATCTCAAATTCAGGAATCCTTCCTGATTCCCTCAGTGACCATATACTAGCTTTTACTGACCGGTACCGCTACCCCCTTCATAAACAACATCACTACATTCAGACCTGAAACGTGTCCAACTTCAACCCACAAACATTTTCAGACTGCCTAAAACTAACTGACTGGGCACCTTTAAGAACTCTGCCCCTTGACAACGTCATCAACTACTTTAATAAAACTTTTCTGTACCTACTCAATAGCCATGCTCCTCTCGGGACCAAAAGAGTTAAAGCTATAACTTCTCCCTGGCTATCTAAGGAAACTAAACAGATCATGCTTCTAAGAGGCAAAAAGTGGAAACAATACCAAAGAAATAAGCAACCTAATATCCTACTAGAATTTAAACAACTCCGCAACTCCATAAAAAAGCTAATGACCATAAACGACAAAACATATTACTCTAAGCTTCAATCTGAACATACTAACAACCCTAGAAAATTCTGAAATGCTATCTCCTCCCTCCTTCACCCTGGCAGTAACACAACCTATGCCTAAATCCTAACTGATCTGACCAAGAAACAGCCTCTGTATTTAACACCTTCTTTATGGAATGTATAGCCAAACTTACTGCCAGCTTTCCCAGCTCCCCTCCAATATCTCCCCCCTCCCCATACCTTCCCTCTAATCTCAAAACACATACCCCTTCCTTCAGCTTCATTCCTGTGCCTACACACACATAATAAAAATACTCCTCCTCTGACTGAAACCATGCTCCAATGCACCAGATAACTTACCAGCATCCTTCCTCAAACTATCTGTCAGCAGCATAGCCTTCCCTATCTCCATCATAATAAATAGGTCCACCCAAGAATCTTATGTTCTTGCACTTTAGAGACAATCATTTATCATCCCAATCCATAAAGGCAGTAAAAACACTGACACCACTAATTTCCATCCTATTCCCATACCTTCCTCACTCTCAAAAGTCCTGGAAAAATGTATTCACTCACAACTGATGCCTTATCTAACACAAAAAAATCCTAGCCACAGTAGCATCACTGCACTCTTCTCCTTCCTTGAGTCTATTAACCATGCTTGTGACTCTGGCAAAATCATATCAACCCTGTTCCTAGACCTTTCCAAAGCCTTCAACATCATCTCCCACCCTATACTCCTATCACAACTCTCTTCCCTCAATCTTTCCCCTTCCACCATAGCTTGGTTCACCAGCTACCTCTCCAAAAGACAACAAGCTGTTAAATGGAAACATTCTACCGCTTCCTTTCTATATACCCCTACTGGGGTACCCCAAGGTTCTGTCCTTGGCCCCTTTTATTCATCAACTTTCACCACTCCATCTCCAATTCTACACTAATCCAGTATGCAGATGATTCAACAATCATCTTCTCAGATGACACCCCTTCTGACCTTTTGCAGATAACCCAGTCAGCTTTCTCAAATACTGAAACCTGGATGCAAAACAACCACCTACCCCTTAATGCCAATAAAACCAAATTAATGATTTTTCCCCATCTAAACACTTCCCCATTAATAAAAACTCCTTCAAAGATCATAAGCCAGAATAACACTCCCACTGAAATTGTCCCTCACACCAAACTACTCAAAGTCATTATTGAAGAACATCTAAAATTTAATATCCACATCTAAACTAACTTAAAAAAAAACATCAAAAATTAGAATTCCTATCTAGGCATAACCGTTATCTTACCCCCTCCACCAGAAAGACCCTCTCTTCCACATACCTTCTTCCCTCCCTAATTTATGGCACTCCTCTGTTCTTGAATCTTCAGCTTAGCCTTCAAACTAAATTAGAAACCTGTTACAATAAAATCTGCAGATTTGCCACCAACTCTAGGAACTCATCCCATCACTGCATCTCCCTCCACTCACTGCAATGGTTCAAGCTTCCCAAATATCCAAACCTCCATAAACTCACCACTGCCCATAAGCCCATATTTAACCCATCCTCCTGTCCCTCTCTCTCCACCTCCTTAAACCCCTATATTCCTAATCGCTCACTTAGGTCAGAAAATCAGAACCTGCTCAAAAGCTACAAACCTTTACAGTCAACTGGACACTCCCTGCTATCCTGCCCCTTAACTAAACTATGGAACTCTCTTCCTCCCTCCCTCCCTTAAAAATACTCATAACCACTCTAACTTTAAATCCCTCCTCCATTCCTACCTATCTTCAAAGTGGGAATGCCCTTGCTCCTTCCCCACATAGGACCCACCTATATCAAAACCCACCTTTTAACTCTGAACATCGTTTTTGCACTCACATAATTTGCACTCCTGCTCCTCCTTAGCCTCCAAATTGTGTTAATTGTTTATTTCCAATAAATTCTCTCCCTCAATTGTAATTCACTGATAATGACCCTTAGACTATTCTGTTGCTAGATTTGTACTACTATTATTGTGGAATGCAAAATTTCAATTGTAATTCACTGTTAATGACTCTTAGACTGTACAGTTGCTAGAGTTTATTATTGTAGAATGTAGAATTTCTTTACTGTAGAATGCTGCATAGAGCTGTATGACTTCTTTGCTTTATATGTGTATATGCTAATATGTTTGTCATTGTTACTGGAGCTTTTCTCCTCAGGCCTCCACTGGAAATGGGCTCTTTTTAGGCCCAGTGGACTTCCCCGGTCATCAAAGTGAAATAAATAAATAAATAAAATATAGTATATGCTATACAGTCCACCCACAAGTTTTTAACAAAGTCATCAAAAGTCCATGTTTTTCATCCACTTTTTCCAGCAAAACTATATTTCACAAATGTGATAAGATGCCTTATAGTCTTCCATTTATTCATGACTTTCAGGGTTGCTGGTCTTTCTCCTGTTCATCTCCATCTCCCAACACCAGACTCTGGTTCAAGTCCAAGGTACAGCTGATTCTTCTAGTCAACTCCTGTGCTTCTTTCTGTCTCTCAACCATTTTCCTGTGGAACATTGGAAAATGTTTCACTGGCAAAGTCTACCTATAAACCTCACCATCAGAAAACTGAGAAGTAGTGTCCCCTTCATTTTGCTGACTCACTTGTTGTTGGATAAACTTTTTAATTTGCTTCCTAGCTTGTTCTGCATTAAAAATTACTTTGATCCTCCAAAAAGCAAAAAACAATTTGAAGACAGCTGGTTGCAGAAGCATGAAACTCACACCTGCCTCTCAGCATTCCCCGATTGCTGGTATAAATTTCCTTCTCTTCTGCCTGGTGTAAAGTGAGCAATCATTTTCTACAAACACTCTGCAGTCTCCAATTTTTAATACTTTGCCCTTCTGTCACAATTGTGTCAGGATCAACTCTTTTTGCTGGTATGATTGCAGTTTTGCTAATATATGTCTTGGCTGCATTATCATGGACAGGTTTGGAGCATATACTCAATGTGCCCTTTCAATTAATATATTTTGCAGTGGAACACCAGTCCAGTTGCTTATTTGTGCTTTCATAAAATGAATACAATATGTTCCTTCCCGTTCCACTGGTACAGCAGAAAAAAAATCAGATTTCTCTGTGCGCTCTATGTTCTAACTCTCCTACTTTTTATAAACAATTCTTCTTGAGAGACCTCATATTCAGCCAGCTTTTTCTTCATGTCATCTTCTGATTTTTGCTGTTTTACCATTTCATCTGAATGGTTAGTTAAAGCTTCAATTATCCAGCTTTCTTTATTTGAATCAATACATTCCCTCAATGTTTCATTTATTTTTAAGCACTTCTGAGTATACTTGATTTATTTTTTTCCTTTAAGTTACTGTAGGTCATCTCTTGAACCAAAGCTGAACTTTGAACTACTTTTTGCTGAGCAGCTGCAAAATTCTTCCTGGACAGTGCTTTCTCTTCACCTTCTCTGGTTATTTCTTTCAGGTTTTCCAAATGTCTTCTTTGCTGGCATCCAGGCAGTGAATTTACTAGCCACTAATTGAATTTTATCAAAAAGCATTTTCAATGGCACTCCTTTTTCTTAGTTTCTATTTTCACAATGGAGGAGCTGATGTTAAGCTGTTGATTAGTGTGCAGTCATCCTGGAAGTCCAATATATACAGTATGTTCAGAGAGAGAGAGAGTTGTTTTCCAAAGGTGACAGTACTGCACATTTTTGCATTTAATTTTAGTCCTTTACCCATTCACCATTAGTTTGTGAGGTTTACATGTAGTCACTGAGTATCAGAAAAGGACTTGACAATATATCACGCAGCTTGCAGCTATCTGCAAACTTTGTTAACCAAAGTTCCAGGTTTCCATCCTAGAGATTTGAAAAGTAAATGACAAAAAGATGCCTAGCAAGCTTTGCCATTATGGTAACTATCAATCTTTCATACCTGGAATGAGGAGGTCCATTTTCCTTACACACAGAACAGAGTCATAGAATCATCTTGGTTGGTGGTCTCCCTCATGGAACATACCCCTGATTACTATGGCCCTAAAGGTAGACCTAGATGTAGATATCACATTCAGTTTATAGCATCTTGAAAAATATTAAGTGAAGGCCAACTAGCTGCTGTGCAGATATTGTCCAAAGCTGCATTAAGAAAGCAGGACTGGGAAGTGGCCACTGTTCTGGTGGAGTATGCCTTAGGATTAGTGGGCAAAGGCTTATTATTATTTTCATAACACACTTGACCAGATGCTTACCAAGTTTTTTTATTTTTTTTTTTTAGCTAAAGCTACGAATAACCAAATCTTTTCTGAATTATTTACTTCTATCCACACACAGCCTGTGGTGCCTGTGGACATATGTGGAGTGTAATTAATGTTTGTATCTGTCAGAATAGCTAAGAAGAAACACTGGAAGGTGTACTGACTCATTCAAGTTCGATTCAGTGACTAGCTTTTGCATGAAGGAAGACTTTGTGTGCATGGAAGCCCTGTCTTTATGCTGTCATCAAGCTGTCATCTGTGACTGTAACTTGTGTCTGTGAACTGCCATTTGGCAATTTGTCTAGCAACTGTTGCATCTCATTTGCCAGTGCTAACTGAAATGTTATCATATGGGACATACATTTCATGTCTATGAGAGAAAAAAGTACAAGGTACATAAACTGGCTTCTACAGTCTGTCCGTAAGCCTGCATTCCTTACCAAGGGATGGTCAGCAGGACTCTGGGATATTGCAACCACCACAACTAAGTCAAAAATACAGGACTCTCAAACCAATAATTCTAATACTTAGGAAATCAGAGAATAACATTTAGTCTCCTGGGGATTTAGCCAATTTTAATATTTTGTCAGTTTATGGAACCACCTAGGCAGTTGTGTGGGAGGTCTGAAATGCTTCCTGCAGAATCTTCTGTGGGTGACACCAGGTCAGTAATCCATCTCCTTCTTTGTGTTATAGCCATCCTCACCAAAATTTAGGTAATCCTGGGGGAAGGGTCAAAAGAATCTGTGCCCTCTTCCTCATTATCGTCTAGGATGAGTACCTCAACAGGCAAATCAGTGTACCCCCTCTTCAGTTAAACAACAAAATGAAGTCAGGACTGGGTCAGATGCAGAGGATGGCCAAGCAGAACTGCCTATATAAATAGCACTGATGTCATTCCTGACTGAGGGTATCAGCACTGACCACCAGAAGACTGACATCTCCAGGGCCATCATCAACACCAAAAAGGATCAGCACTAAGCTCTACTCCAAAGGAATGACCCACAACATCAAAACCAATAAACCCATCAATGTAGCAACATTGACACAAAGGTCATCAACACTGCTGACCTAGTTAACAGCAGTATTGTCAACTCTGAGGACTGTGGTCCTGACATCAAGACCATTTTGATATCAACAAATCTGATGACAACAATGGCACCACGTGGATTGAAGTTAACCTCTGCTGGATCAGTACCAGTAATGTGTGCCAGCAAGAAAAACTGGAATAACCTACCAGAAAAGGGTTCCAGAACTTATCTGAAATGATCCTGTGTTGGTTTATGACTGACTGAGGAGTATCCTGGTAAGATAAGATTTATTTTGATGTATATTTTATTTTTTGCCATTGTTTTCCACTGTTTGTCGGAAGAAATAGATAGCATGTAAAAAAGATTTAGTTTAATTTATAGTTTGTTATTTTCCCTCTAACTTTCATTGTTGATTGTTAGAAAGGGATAGGTTTTAGACAGGCAAACTTCAGCCATCCCAAGGAGCCTAGTCAGCTATAAATTCACAGAGACTGCAGATATGACAATCCAGAGTTTATCTAAACAATCCTGTGTTGGTTTGTGATTGACAGTGCAGTTGCCTGGTAAGAGAAGATTTAGTATGATTTATATTTTATTTTTAGCACTGTTTTTCAATACTTGTAGGAAGAAAGTGATAACTTGTAGACAAGAACATTTACTTTGATTTATTTTGTTGTTTTACGTCTAATTTTCCCTGCTGTTAGAAAGGGATAGGTTTTAGGCAGGCAAACTCTAGCCATCCTACAGGGCGTAGTCAGCTATAAATCCACACAGACTGCATACAGGGCAACCTAAAGTTTATCTGATACGCTCCTGTGTTGGTTTGTAATCTATTGATCTTTACTGTTAAAAAGTAGAAGCTACTGCGACCGATAGTGAGTAGAAGCTACTGTGTGCATTTGCATGCAATGTAAAACTTCCAGCTTTGTGCAACTTTCACAATTGGTAAAGTCAGAGCAATGACTTTATTCTACTTATTTTTTAATATTTATTTGTATACTGTTCTGTGATTTTTTTTTTCTCATAGAAGTTGATTTAAAATTTCTTTGAATTTTATGGTAACTGATTTTGATTATCTTTTTGCTTTTAAATTCTTTATTCATTTGCAGCTGAAAATGTATTCCTTAAATGAGCACATTATTAATGATTTAGGGACTTGAATATTGTCTAAGACTTAAACAGAACATGCTGAAGAGACATAAATGTGTCCCAGAGACTGCTCTATGGAACATGCTTTCCATCCATGTGAAGCTGATTTCATCTATTACCCAGTTTAAGTGCAACCTAGACCAGTGGAAGGGGAATAGGACATTTATACCTGGCCTGGTACCTATGTCCCTTATTGACAGAAGTAGCTTACAAATGCCTGGCTCTCAATGTCCCATGTGGATACAGGGCATCATCATTCTTGCAGGAAAACTTCGCTAGGCTTAGAACCCCCCCCCCCCCCAGTCATCAGTCTAGTAAAAAATCTATGAATCTATGAATTTGCTAAAGCACAGGTACCTTGTACAGTGTACTAAGTGCTAATTATATTTAAAGTTAACACCTGATAACACTGGTGGTCTATGTTCCTCATGCCAAAAGTTGGATGATTTGCTTTTCATTATTAGTAATACATTTAAACTTACTGATGACAATTGTATTTGTGCATTTGGCATGGCTTGGAGACCTGTTGTTACATATATTAATGACTGCACTGATGAGATAAAAATATTAGGCAAAGAGCAAGAAGAACACATTTAGGAAAGGAAGTGTTTATTGTCACCAAAATCACTCACCCCCCTATTGAATAAGATAATACCACTGACATCTATGGAATTCTGAATACAATTATTCACCAATCTGAGGATTCAGAGCATATAGAAGAAAATAATAGAAGAAAGAAGGATGAAGTTCACAACAAATAACAAGGAAGAAAAAAGAAACTGGTTAATGTATATAAAGCAAAGAGAATACATGCTAAAAAGGACACTGCTTTGTTATGTAACACACAGATTTCAGGCAATAACATGTATCTGCCAGAAAACGTTCAATCTACAGAAGGCATCATTTTTCCAAAAAGATAATGTAGAAAAAAGAGACAAGGGGCAGGTGAAAAGGAAGAAATCAAGATTGAACGTGAAAGAATTAAAGAACATTACTGTAAGAAAAAAGAAGAGAAAGTCAGAAGCTGACAACATGGCTTAAGCTGTGGATGTACACAGCCAGCTGGATGAAAATTGTATGCCTGCAAATGTAATAAGCAATGAAAACAGTGGGATTAATAAGACTAATGGTGATGAAGATCATTTGTTTGCAGCAACAACTGATAGACCAGATATTACTGAATTAGAAGCTGAATATTTTTCAAATGTCATCAGAAGAGATATTCTTGTAACTGGAGATTGAATTATTAGATGAACTGATACTTACATTTGCAGAGAAGATAATGAACATTGAATAGTGTTATGCTTGTCAGAAGCAAAACTAGAGAATGTGAGAAAGGCCATAAAATACCTTAATGTTAGGAAGTTTGACTGTGTTTTTATGCATGTCAGTAAACACGATCTCCACAAGGAGTCTCTCACTGTTACTAGGGAACTTTCAGCCCTCTTAGATAGCATAATTTGTACAGGTGTTAGCATGTATTTTTCACAAATCACATATAGACAGGACAGTCAGGTCACCATGAATGGAAAGATTTTTTGGGTAAATACCTACAGGAAAAAACATCCCATTTTAAAAAATGAAAATGTGTAGAGCACCTGAGCCTAAATTTTGGCACACGTGTTTAGACAGAATGGTGTACACATGCCAAGATCATGGAAGAGAATTTTTGCAAAAGATATTTTACAATATTTGACTAACACAAGGCAGGATTTCTGCCAAGTTGAAACTTTACAGTTCACAGATAGCAACATTTGATACATATCTGATGGTCGTTAATGATAGGAGCATTAATAATAAAGTTTTGTTGTTGGAGAATTTGCCAAGTTCCCACAACATTGATGTTGTTTGTGAAACAGGGTTATAGAACAATGACTGGAAACCAGTTATATCAGAGTAGTAATGTTTTTACTGTATCAGACATTCTAATAAAATATCAGTTGGAGGTGCTATGATGAGGATTAAAGATTATGAGACCGGTGATTGTTACATGTTCAGTTATAACACCAGTACTGCAGATTGTGTAACTGTGACATTGAAGACAACCCTGGAACATATAACAATTGTTGGAGTGTATAGACCACCAAGGTCAAGTGCTGATGACCTAGAGGAATTTATACATTTCTTGCATGAAACACAGGAGGGAAGAATATTAGCTGGGGACTTAAATTTACCAGAAATAGACTGGAATAACATTGATTCAATAACATTAGTAAGGAAATTATTTACAATGTTTGTTCAGGAACAAAAATTGCTTCAGATTGTAAAACAGCCTACCAGGGAACAGAACATAGTGGGCAATGTTTCTGTTCCTAAATAAATTACTGTTATTTCATGTCAGGTTTTACCACCACTGATGTTCAGTGATCGTGGAGTTATAAAAGTTAATTTGTTGCTAAATAATTCTTCCAAACTGAAATCTAAACCAATGCACAGAAAATTAATAACAGATTATATGGAAGCAAAACAGTCACTATGTAAACTAATTGGAGTGATGCATTCAGTGATAATACTGCAGAAGGAATGTGGAAAGTTTTGAAAGAGAAATTGTTTGAATGCAAAAAATAAAACAAAAAAAAGTTTAACATCAGGATCTAGGCATACAATTTCAGTAGGATATATTTCCATAAGAACAAGATACTTGATTAAGATGAGAGAAAAATATAAGAAATGTAAAAGAAGTCGAACTATGACTTTGAAAGCTGAGAAAGGATAAAAAAATGAAGACAATTTATATGAAGATATTGAGTGTAGTTGGAAATCTTTTTTATAGACACATAAGAAGTGGTAGGAGTAAATACATACAAACTGATAAACTGTGTGTAGATTCTAAAATTTATTCGCAGATAAAACAGATTATAGCTATATTTATAAAATCTTACACAAAGCAGTTTTGCTCAACAAAGGTGGTGAAAATTGTCTAAGTGACATCCAGGTAACCTCAGATACTTAAATCAAATTAGATTATATTGAAAAAGAACTAGGTAAACTGGATCCAACAAAGCACAAGGAGGAGACAGAATTAATAATAATGGCCTAACTTCAGCATGAACTTACAGTACCATTATATCTGTTATTTACTAGGTCATACAAATATGGGGAGATTCCTCAAGACTGCACTTGTCAAACCTGTCTTTTAGGGAAAGGGGAGTAGGACAGACTCAGGGTCATACTGACTCATTTTTTAATTTATCCAAGTCTTTTTGGTTTCTAATGCCATGACGGGAATGGACACCATTCCTAAGTCAAAGTACAAATAAAGTTTATGAAATTAGTATTGTTTCAATCTTTGATGTCAGCCAGAAGTGCTCTTTGTACCACCCGCAATGTGCCCAGTAATGACTCCTTTTGCAATTCATATGGGGTTACATGTATTACTAACATATCTAAGTACGAGTGTAGATTATTTTTTGTAAGACCAGTTGCTCCTACTATGATTGGAACTGTCAGGGTATCTTTATTCCACATTGCTCTTGTTTCTGTCTGCAAATCCTGATATTTTATGACTTTATGTCTCTCTGTACGCAAGACACTGTAGTTATTGGATGTAGGGATTTCACTGATCAATGTTACTTTTGTCTTCTTTTCAGGGACCATTATATCCAGTTTTCTAGCAGCTATCTTTTGAACTGTTGATAATGGATGATCCCATGTCATTTAGACTTCATATTTTTCTATGATGCTTTGTGGCTCATGTTTCCAGTGTTTTTCAGCCACTTCAGTACCATAATGTTTGTACAATCCCCAGTACAACAGTTGTACCACATTATTATACTTTTCTGTATACAGTCCTTCTGCCATTAGTATGTCACAGCCAGCAATGAGCTATGCAACTGTTTCCAGTTCTGATTTACAAAACCTACAGTTGTCTGTTTCTCCCACATGTTCAATGGACTTTGTAAACCAACGTGTACATAGCCCATTATCTTGTGCTGTTAATATTAACCTTTCACCTCATGGTTTGAATTCACATCTCCTTAACCATTTCTGTTTCGATCCTGATCAATATCGGTTCTTCCAGGAGTTTTATATACTTGCAACAATATTTATGTATTTTTCACAATTCTTGCCTTCTCATCTGGTCCTTCTCTTTATATTTTTTCTTCTGTTTTTTGGCACATTCAGTTGCTACCTGATTTTTATCTACTTCTGGTTTGATTTCTATTCCTGCTTGATGCCAAAATGCTTCTGCTAGATTAAGCAGAGAAATCATCTTAGATTTATTCTCCTCATGTTTCAAACCTTTCACTATGTTTTGGTCTTTTGAAGTCAGCAGATATGTGTGCAGTCCCACAATTGCAGATCTGTACATGTAGTCAATTTCAAGGAGGCCCATCCCTCATTTGGAATAGGGAATATATAATCTTGGTATACACTGATTTTTATAAATCATTTGGTAAGCGTGAAGCATCCTTCTTGTTTTCCTGTGTAATCTATTCAACATGTTTTGGGACCAGTCAATAACTCCAAAACTGTAAGTTTGGAGAGGAAAAGCAAATTGGTTTATAGCTTTTATTTTGTTCCTAGATGTCAATGCTGTTTTCAGGATTAATTTAAATTTAAGTCTTCTAAAGTATTCCTTACTAAGTTTTATTAACATTTGTTCATGTTTTATTGTGGATCCTTCATCAATTCCCAAGTAAATATAGCAGCAGTAACAAAGAGTCACCCTGGAATATCCTTCTTTGAATTTTTATCCCTGGGATAATAATTTGTCCTTTATTATGGCTTAATTGCGAAGTGGTCTGCCACTGTTTCATGGTCACTGTAATGTAGTCGATCAGTGTAGGGTGTATCTTATACATTTTATGCACTCTTTAATCCATGAATGTGGGATACTATAAAATTATTTTTTGTAGTCAATCCATGCCATACTTAGATTCTTCCCCTTTTTTCAGTTCTCCACTATGGCTTTATTTAACAAGTGATCCTTTGTTCCATATGACTTTCTTTTATTGCCCTTTTTTCTATTGCCATAATTGCATTTTCTTCTAAATGACTATAAACTCTGTCAGCATCAATTTCAGTGTGTAGTTTATACGTAGTTGGAAGGCAAGTTATTGGGCTATAATTTTTAGGGTAGCTTGCAGGTTCAAGAAAGTTATATTGGATAAATTCTTGTCAGAATTGGAAATGTTGGGACTTGAAACCATATATTGTCATGCATTTGCGGAAAACAGATCCATTGCCACCTGTAACATGATGTTCTATAACAATAAAATAACAGCTACGAATAAAAACTAGTGCTGTGTTATAATTTATATAGATTTAATTTCAGTATTTGATAGGGTCATAAACAAAACATTGATCAATAAATTATAACAACTGTGTGTTGATGTCTTGATAAGATGGATAGCTGCATGGCTTACAAAAGGGACATGGCAAGTATCATACAGCAACTGGACAGGTGAAATTCTTAGTTACAGTCAGGGTGTCCCACAGGGCTCTGTCCTAGGCACATACCTATTTAGAGTGTATCTTTCAGATCTAGCTTTTTAATTGGACATGTTCTACAATTTGTATGCAGATGACATGAAAATGGGTAAACTGATTACGTGTGTTTCAGACAGGGCATGCCTGCAAAAGAACTTGACTAAATTGACCATTTGGGCACATGAAAAATGATACACTGATAAATACATCAAAACTAAGCATATGAAATTTGGGAGTCATAAACTGAAAGGTGAATATTTAATATAGCACATGGTGATTGAAACTGTGTATTTATTAGGGACATGGGTATATGGGTAGATCCAGCTTTGAGTTTTTCTAATTATATCATCCAGTTGGTTAATGATAGTTATAGACCTTTAGGCTGTATAAAAGATTTATAAAGTCTGGGAAATCAGAAATGATGACGTCATTGTTTGTTTGTTACATTATACCAAAACTTGAGTATTAAATAGCAATATGGAAACCATATAAGAAAACAAGCATGAATAAACTGGA
This sequence comes from Protopterus annectens, assembly GCF_019279795.1. Taxonomy (NCBI): domain Eukaryota; kingdom Metazoa; phylum Chordata; order Ceratodontiformes; family Protopteridae; genus Protopterus; species Protopterus annectens. The sequence goes on from NC_056739.1 coordinate 738,348,043, forward strand.
AAGAGTACTGCAGACATATTCCAAGGGCATCCATGGATGTGAAAATTTAAGTTATTATGAAGGACTAAAATATCTGAACTTGTAAAGTGTCTCATACAGATATTTAAGAGGAGACCTTATTCAGGCATATAGGGCATTTAGAACAACTACCTCTGGGAATGTTTGGGGTTATCAAAATGTAGTAGTGAATCATCCAACAACCTATGCAGAATATTCTTTAGGAATGAGAACTGTATTAATCGGTTCTCAGAGAGTAGCTGATGCATGGCAAAGACTGCCAAATTACATTAAAGCAAGCACTAGTTTAGATATGTTTAAGAACAGCCTGGATATTTATTATGGCAACAACTGTTTTGGTATATTCACAGGCTAGAAGGGCATTATTGCTTATGCTTGACATATCTATATGTATGTGTGTATGTAAGGGCAGAGTAGGAAAAAAATGGTCTCCATCTACCTTGACATTGAAAGGAATGAGGCAGCAGACCTTTTTTTCTGAAACCTTATAAATGCCTTTATGAGTTTGTGATAAACTGTTTCTGAAAATGGAACAGAATATGATCTTGATGAGGTTGATCTTGCTGTCATAATCTGGTAGACTTTTATCAGGTAAGGCATTCATATTTTTCTAATCTGATAAGTTTTCCATGTGACATCAGATACTGCTGAAAGTAACAATAGCTATACCTCTATCAGACTTATGCCTCTTCACACCTTGGAGAGGAAAGTCTGTATTTCTCAGCCCTGTTCTTCACTTTCCTTTAATGAGCTCTTGGAGAATCTGAAAAAAATAATTCTGCCTGACTCTGGCACAGAGGGTGACAGACCTAGATCTCAAGACTCCTTTAGTGCTGAGGGTTTGTTGACCCTAGCCAGTAGTATTTTTTCCTTAATAAAGAATTTAGCTTACTTTTCTATCCTCAGGGTATTAAGATTAAAAGGAGGTGGGAGGTTGGTGTATTGGTTAAGGTGCTTACATTAGAAGCACAAGGTGCAGGATTTGATTCTCACATGGGGTAATTGGCTAGGCTTAAAATGGCCCATGAGGGCAGTTAGCCTAGTACTAATCTATGAACCTATGAACACAAATGTGACATACTATACACCTGACCTAGGCAATAAAAACATTCTGAATGTTTGTACTGAGGTGGAATCTTAGTTTAACATTTGCATTTTTGAATGCATGTTCCATGTTACCAGTTAGTATCAGTCTGGCAAATATGTCAACAATAAGGCATTTAGGATGAGACATGAGAGCAAATGTCTGAAGAACAAGATTAAACTCTACAACAGGAAAAAAGAGGGAAAGGCTTACTTTAATATCTGTGAAATGCTGAATGAAAAATATAACTGCTGCCAGGAACAACAAGAACGTTAACAACATTAAGAAAGCTAGAGGCAAAGGTACTCCTCAAGGCCAGGGAGATGGTTACACAAAGAGAGAGTATTATAAAGACTCAAATTTCTCCAAAATTAAGAAATCTGACCTAATTTTGGTCTCTGGTCTTAAGAAGAAATAACAGATGAAAAATGTCAGCTCAAAGTAATTTTGAAGAAAAAAAAACAACGCAAAGTACTTCTTATAGCCTGGGGCCATTTCTCTGATGTGAGTGCTTTCAAGCATGACAAAAGATGTGGACAGGAAATTCTTCACATAGAACATTACGGGCAAAGGCAGGGTGTTTAATAGCCTGGAAATGTTTCAGAAACTGAGCTGTCTGATACCTGGCAACATTAGACTTCATGCAAGATCTGGGGATACAGATATATTTACATTTCATGCTGTCTTTACCTTTTTCGTAACATACTACAAGCTTAAACATTGAAGTTATTACAAACAGTTTAGCAAGTCACCTGCAAATGGAAATAGGGATGTCTTTTTGATGTACTCCATGTGGTTATTAATCATTGATGGAGATATGCACTTACCAACATTCACGAAATGGAGTTACAAATATCTTTCTCCCTCTCTCTCTCTCTCTCTCTCTCTCTCTCTCTCTCTCTCTGTCTCTGTTTCACGCACTGAAGGAAATTATACACTTCAATACAAGGAGTATAAGAAGAAAACTACCAGAACATCAGGCACAGGTTTCCATATACTAACCTGCTGCATTAGTAGCTACAGAAATGTACTGAAGACTTTTATCACAGATAAGTACCTATGACCAAGCACTTACAGTAATAATAATATCCATTTGTTGACCAGGTAGGCCTACTGGACACTCACTCATGCATTTACAAACAGTGGGAATGGGTGTGCAATAGGGTTCAGCTCTGAGCCCACTGCTGATCATACTGGTGATGGACTACATTATCAAACAGGTCAGATGAGACAGATCAACAAAGTTGTTGTATACAGATGATGTGGCATTACAGGCAGATTCTGAGCAAGAACTTCAGCAAAGGATAGCGGAATGGAATGCAAAACTAAATGCACATAGGATGAAATGGAGTACAGATACAACAGTTGTAATGGCAGCAAATGGGGGAAATCAGAAGACGCTGAAATTTGAAATAGAAGGAAAATAGTGGAACATGTAACTGCTTCAAACTTTCTGGGAGGGGTTGTTGAGAAGGGCAGTCTGAATGAGGAGGTCAGAGTTATAATTAAAGGAGCTGCAGCTAACTGGCACAGAGTGCCTGGAGTACTGTATTATAGAGGACTGCCAAAGAAGCTGAAAAATACAATGTACAAAACAGTGGTGTGACCAGTGCTACTGTATGGTACAGAGAGCTGGGCAGTAAAAGCAGAATAGTTGAAAAAACTAGAGATGATAGAGATTAAGTGCCTGAGATGGGTGGTAGCATGCACGCTGTGGGCCCAACAAAGAAATTAAGACATAAGAGCGGAGGTCATTGAAGTTCCAATTACAGAAAAGGTCAAAGAGAACAGATTACAGTGCCTTAGGCATATGTGCAGAAAAGCAGAAGACAGTCTGATGAAGAAGATTTGGGACAGACAGGAAAAAGATGAAAGGAAACGAGAGCACCCAGCCAAGAGGTGGATGGATTTTGTGAGGGAAGACTGGCGACAACCAATAATGAGTTTCAATGAAGGGAGGAGAGTGGCACTAAATGAAGACAGTTGACACAATACCCTGACCCTACGTAGGAAAGAGGGAAAAGGGGATGATGTTTGATGATGATGATGATGATGAGGCTCAACTTGTGGAATGAATATGCAGTCATCCCAAATGGATTTAAGAGGGGGTAGCTCTGGAGTTTAACAATTTTGAAAGGTAGGCTACTGTAACATAGCTCTAACAGGAAGCCACTGAAATATTTTCAGTAATTTGCCCCTCCCCCTGCAAAAACAACAGTTTTAAGTTTTTGTTTTTAATATTTTTTAATGTGGTCGAGAATTTCAAACACATTTCTTCAAGTACTTTGCATTCTTTGTTTTAAGTATTGAGGAATCAGTATGTGATTGTCTGATACTTTGTTTGTTTGATAGCAACTTGTCTGATGATGTGTTTGGTTGGGGAAGTATGTGGGATGGACAATGCTGAGTGTTATTTATATCAAATGCCAGAATTCAAGTGTATCTCAGTTTAGTAAGTAGAAATGGGGTAGGTGTGTGTATGTGTGTGTGTGTGTGTGTGTGTGTGTGTGTGTGTGTGTGTGTGTGTGTGTGTGTGTGTGTGTGTGTGTGTTTGCAGGTTTGGATTAGAGTAAGGGTAAGATGATATATTTAGTAGTGTGTGTGTGAAATACCCCAGTTAAATATACCTGGTCAGAAAATATACCTGGTGTCTAGAGAATAACTCAGGCTCAAACCCTGTACCTTGGGTGCAGGTAGCAAGAGCCTGAATTCCCTACCCACCATCACTTGGAAAAATATTAAGATTTTTGTCTCATATTTTTGTTCTGTTCTGTTCCTCATAAAATCTGTGGTTTTCTAGATTTTGAATTCATTAAATAAAGCAAGGCATTTGAATTTCAGACTTCGCATTCTTCAGAAAGCACATCTTGACACAAAACCTTTTATTCTAGCAATATTTTAAGTTTATAAGATCAATATTTAAAATTTGTCCCTATTTTTGGGGTAGTATTCCCCCATTATTGGCTTTGTCCAAGTTTTTTATGAGCTGAGAGGTTGAAAGCTATGGTGAGAACTGAATTCACTAAATGATAGCCATTTAAGTTTCAGTCTTCCTGTCTTTCAAGAAACAGCTGATTTGGCATAGTGGTATGTTGCTCTGACTATAGTGCACAGGGTCCTGGGTTTCATGACATGGCAGTGAAATGCATGGTGGCAACACAACATTTTATTCTAGCAACTTTCCAAGATTATACAAGCAATGTTAAAATGTGTCACTGGTTTTTGGACTTTTGTCCCCCCCCCCCCCATAACTTTTGGCTTTTTCCAAATTTCTTGTGCTGCAAAGTTGAGAGATACAGTTGAGTGTCAAGTGGATTTTACAAGGAGCTGAGACCTACAGGGGAAGAGAAATCTAGTGCTGCTTATACTGAGTGTGCTTGCATTGTTAATACCATATCAGGTTAAATACTTGCTTTTGATGCAGAAGGCTGTGGGTAGATGCATTGCTGATATTGTACTGTGTTGTAATTTTAAAGAGGGTGGATGCTGCAGTCTTGAGAATGCCCTCTTTGGCTGAGATACCTAGTAACTATGAACCTGTTATCTGTTTGCCATCCATCCTCTATTGCAATATTACTAGCTTATCATTTTTAATGTAACATAGGCTATTTATTTCTCAAGGGCAACAGGCACTTTATTTGTAGGTGAAATAATGAAATATAAAGTTGTTTGCCAGCAGCAACATCTTCTTTAGTTACAGATCTCTTTAATGTGGAATTATTTAGATGACTTTTACTTCTGCAGAGATTGTGCATATTTACTGATACTGGTGGATTGTAGACGTTTGAGTAGACTTTAATGAAGGAAATGTTCTGAATTGGGCAGTTTTGTCATTATTGGTGCATGCATTTTTTTTCATTGTTTACTTGAAAATATTTCAAAACAAATTTAAAATGTCCTCTAACAACTGTACTGTATTATGCAAGGAATATAATTTAATGCAATCAGGAAGGTGTATCAAAGAACACGTGCATGTTTCTTGTGCAAGGGGCCTATGGTTTGAAAACATCCCAAAGTTAATCTTTATTTGCCACTGACCAGATATATTTTCTTTGAATGTGGGTTTAAATGCTGTTTTAATAAATGTAAGTTTCAAGGGCAGATAAGTTTTAATGCTAAGTCTATTTTCATTGTGAGACTGCATTGCTTTGTTTAGCAGATGTCTATTAGTGTTTGTGCTATAAAATGTAAAATAAAACTTTTAAATTAAATCCAAATCACTGCAGAAGTAAAGCAGTATGCACAGTATAGAGTTTATGGTAAATGGGGTGAAATAGCCAAGTAATGGGATATTTTAATGGCTGTAGGGGTGCGGCCCCATTCGACCATGATTTTGTGAGGGGGGGAAGGGTGGCAAACTTAAAGACAGCCCTGGCTGAACTATACCTCTCAACTGTCCAGATTTTCACAGAATGAATAGATTTTTGTTTCTTATTTTTGGTTTGTTCCGCATAAAATTTGTGGTTTTCTGGCAAATCATTTAGGAATGAAGTCACTAAATAATGACAGACATTGAGTTGCAGACTTTATACCCTTCAGAAAAATGCATGCTAAAGCAAAACCTGTTATTCTATCAACTTTCTAAGTTTATACAAGAGCAATTTTTAGTACTGTTTGCATGTTCCCCCAATATATTTGGCCTTGTCCAGATTTGTGCATTAAGAGGTTGAGAAGTTTACGCAAATAAATTGCTTTATAGAAGTAGGTATATCCAAACCTCTCAAATGTCCCCAATTTTGGCTCAAAATGTTGCTCTCCCCTAATAATCCCTCTGCAAAATGGCAATTTTGGAAAAAAACATGGAGGGTTTACAATTAATAAATAATTGTAATGAGAGTTATAGATTACTTTTATTTCAGAAATGCATGTAGATTCTCTTATTTTGACAGCTGCTCAACTTAACAGCACTAATATTAAAAGAGTGTCCATTTTTTGACAGGTTCTCAGCTATATTGTGTGGCTATTTTATATTTTTGCATCACATTTTCGGTCTATTTTTTATAAAATTGAGGTTTTATGGCAAATTAGTGGCAAATCATTAAAGACTGAATTTGGAAAACAATGACAGGCATTTGAGTTTCAGATTTCATACCCTTCAGAAAATTCATACTAATGCAAGACCTACTATTCAATTATCTTTCTAAGTTTATAAGAGCAATATTTTAAAACTGTCCTTATTTTGGGCCTTTGTCCCACTTCTATTTATGGCTTTGTCCAGATTTCTTGCTCTGAGGTTGAGAGGTATGACAAATGTGTCAGGGCCATCACCATCAACCAGAGACATTTCAAATTGTGACATACTTGTTGCACCCCACTTCCCCATGTAGTGATTTTGGGTGTGTCCAATCAAGGCAAGTTGCAGTTTTGCAGTATAAGTGTGCAGAGTATCCCTCATCCAAGGTAGACACAAGTACTACAGTGGCTTTTCATCTGTCCTTGATTTTGCAAAATGTTTTGTTTTTCTGTCATATTTTTATACTCTTGATTTATGCTTCTTATAATTCAGAAAATGCATGCTGTTGCAGTGCCTGTTGCTCTGTGTTTAAGTAGCAATGCTTTAATGACCATTGGGTAAGCTTGTCTGAGATTGTAAGATGCAAGTAAGCTTTAATAAGCATACAGTTAAAGAATTACCAACAGTGAAAGCCTTTTTGTTGTTGCCATGTAGAGAATATTTACATAACTAGATAACATATAAGCCTTAGGTATTGAAATGCATATGACAGTATTTGTAATAAAGGACAGGATTACAGTATTTTCAAAATATTGTTACATTTGTTGGAGACTTGCAGTCATCTTTGCAGCTTCACCCATAAACTAAACAGAATGCCAATCTATTGTGTGTGGTCCATAACCTGTGCAGTAATCCTTTAAGCAATTTATTTTGAGCTTGTTTCTTGTTTGCTGTTCATTTTTACTTTGATCATGTTTTCCCCATGAAACAATTAGATAGTTGTTGTCAGGCAGCAGGTCTTTTTTTGGATAAGAAACATTTTTGCAAGTGGGGATATCACAGAGATTGTTACTTTTAGCATGTTACTTGGTACTTTTATAAAGCTGAATATAAATTATAATTAGAACTGCAGTGCAAGGAGAAGTGGTTTGAGTTGAGTGCTGCTTGTTTTTTTATACTTGATTTTGACTGGCATTCCAGTAATGTATTTAAAAAGTAATTTATTTTTTCATGCCTCATAACCTTTTTGTTTCCATCTAGATATTAAGTAAGCTGTCATGTAGCCAATGAATTGAAATATTTTTTTTCTTCTCCACTTCACTTTGTCTTGATTGGACTCTCATAATGACGGTTTGGCACCCAGGGCAGCATATTTAATTAAAGTCCCAGTTTTTGTGGTTTTGAGCATACCTCTGCCCCTTTCTAGTTGGCTACATCCCTTCCCATTGGCCCAACCCATTTAGCTGACTCCTACAGCCCCCCTTTGATTTGAAGTCACCAGCTGCCAATGGTGTGGCTGTTGTAGGTTAGAGTTAGAGTACAGGCTAGGTTTGGATACAGATGTAGTATTGTGCATGTTTGATAGTACATGTGGTGTGAGTGTGTGTGTGTGTGTGTGTGTGTGTGTGCGTGTTTGCAAGTTAGAGTTAGAGTACAGGCTAGGTTTGGATACAGATGTAGTGTTGTGCATGTTTGATAGTATATGTGTGTGCGAGTGTGTCTGAGTGTATTGTTAGGAGAAACAAGTTTTCATAAGTAAATATATAGGGTTGGGGCAGGATTAGGGTTAACACATATGAGTATGGTGAATGGGGGTGGAGAGTTGGAGGGCAATTCCCTAACTTTTCCATTGTACAGACAAATTTAGTCTGAAGCCACTGTTAGGGGTTTGGCTGAATGATCAGAAAAGGAAACTATTTACTTTCCTTTTTCAGTCATCTGGATTTTGATGTTTTTCTGGCATGGACAAGTTTCTTTTTGAAGTGCTGGAATACATTCAATGTGAGTCAATACTAGTGCATTTCAATGGAGTGTTTTCTAACCATATATGCGGGCTGTCATTAGTATTATGACTAGCACATCTGAATAAGGGTAGTGCAGGGGAATAATACATAAACATATAGAAACTCAATAGATTTACTATACAGAGACCAACAAATCAAACTGAAACAGGGGCTGGTATTCTTAGTAAATCCTGTTGTAGTGCAACCTGCCTTCCACCAATGAGCTGAGTTAGATTGCAGTGCTATGTGACAATTCATAATCATCCAGATTCCCTAAAAGGCAACATCTCTTTACTGGGGAATTTTCAAGACTAGGAATTGCTTCACTCTTCATCTGAACAACTATGTAGTGGAATACCTACCAGCTGAGCTACTATGTAAGTCAGGAATGAAGAGGACAAGACACAAGCACTTGTGATCCAAGAACACACACTCACTCTCACGTGCACACTCACACACACACACACACACACACACACACACACACACACACACACACACACACACACACACACACACACACACACACACACACACACACACACACACTCACGCGCATGCACACACTCACTCACACACATGCACATGCACACTCACGTGCACATACACTTATGTGCACACACACTTACATGCATGCACACACATGCACAGACTGATACTCCCAGTAGCCATTTACATGTACTGACTGACCCACTCATACACTATCCCAGTGATTTTATGCACAGAGCAACACACAAGACATACATATGCATACATTCATATGCCCTCATTCACACAGGCAACATAGCTTACTTCTATCAGCTGCCTTGTGTGGGGTGAAGCAGTTCTTTTTCATCTTACACAAACTCGCATTATTGGAAGGCATATGTGTGCACTGTAAAAATACCATGCACTCATATATCTTTGGATCCCTACCATGACCAGCACTTGCACAGTTTGGGCATCTATGAATCCCACAGTATGCAGTTTTTAAACTGGAAAGCATACCAGGAAGGCCATTTACATTAATCCCCTCTGAAAACCGCCTTATTATATGAGGCAGTGACTGCCAGTGGTGCATACTGGTGGTTCCAGGCAGTGAGGGGGGACTCAGTGAAGTGCTCATTTTGCATCTACTGCAACCAGCTATGAATATTAGCAAAGGTCCATATATATGTATGCACAAACACACAGACATACTGAAATATTGTTTGCAGTTTTGTGTTTGACATACAAATACTTTAGATGTTCTGGTTCTGTGGTAACATTTTCTGTTAATGGGAATAGTTGAAGTTTATACTTTTTTGTGAGAATGTTTCCCTCCCTTCTCCAGCTAGAGTAGTCCCTCCTGATCATTTTCACACTTTACTATTGTACCGGTGCATCAATGTTTTCTCACAATTAAAATTAAACCAATGAATTGTGTTCCTAGTTTCAAACACAGAAAAGGACTAATGAGCACAATGGGCTAAAATGATCCCTGCTTTTAGTGTTGAGCTCTGTCTTCACATCAGTCTAAGCATAACATTTTGCAAAACATGCAACAAGGGTTTTTTTTCAGGGAGGAACCTAATTTTAGTGATGTAATCTCTTGAGCTTTTATTGGTTCTGGTTTGAATTTAAAATGTTGGAGGGTCTTGATTTTGTTTCTTTTTTTTAATTCAGAAGTGAGCAGTTAGTTTATGTTTAGAGGTGCAAACTGCTGGAAGTAACTTTTCATATGCCAATCAACTGAGCAGTGATTGACAATCCCTGCTAATAAGTACAGGTGAGTTTTATTTTTCTGTTAGAATGGTCTCATGAAGTCTTGCTAAACTAAAAATAAACAAAAATGCAACACTCACTTAACATATTAACTTCAATAAAAGTGTAATTAAGATACGGGTACTCACTTTCTTGCTTTTTTATTATTCTCAAGGGTCCCCAAATAGTCTAAACACGTTAATCAAATAAGGACCCCAGACTGATCCTTGTGAAATATGACTATCTACCAACTTAGTTTTAAACTGACCCTCTCTTAACATTTCCTATAATATGTTGGCAGTCTCTCTTACTCGGCACTGCCATTCTGTTACTGATTCAAATACAATTCAGATAAAATTCTGAAAATATTTTGTTTTGCAACCTTTTCATGGAAACCAATATCATTAGTTGGCAAGGCTTCCCTCTCATTAATCCACTTTACACAATTCTCATTAGGCTATTTTCTTATTAGACTGTTTCAGCAGGATCCACAGATGTTATGTTGATATCCAATAACAGATTCCAAAAAACATACATTAATCAAATATTGACTGGATTTTGCCAATGGTTTGTTTTATTTTATTTTACTTTGTTAACCAGGCTAGAGCACTGATCCCATTGGACCCATTTCAGTCTCAGCCCGGGGAAACACAATAGATAAATGACATTATGTACTGTGTGAATGACAAAATGCACTATATGCATATATTTTGTCCAAGTGAATACCATAGTTAGCTTGAGGGCAGGGAAGTAACAGCTAAATGACATTATATACAGAGTGATTGAAAAAAACACAATATATACATGCATTATATGTAGAGTGGCATCAGAGCTGTCATGCTGAAAGAATCACAATCAAAAATATAGTCCGTGCAAGGTACATAGACGGAAGAAGAGAGTGAAGAGGTTACGTTGTATGAACAGAAAGATAGCAGTTGCATTTTCCTATAATCTTGAAATGTGCTTTTATTTATGAACAGAAAATAGGATAAGAGGAATGATCTTTTAAGAAAAGAGAGAGATTTCCATAGTTTGGGACCAAGAACTAAGAAAGCATGGTCTATGCAATGAAGCCTAATTTGGGTGGCTTGGAGGAAAAGACATGAGTGGTTAGAATGTATAAGGTTGTATGTTGGTGCATCTCTGAATAGTCCGGAAGCTAGTGGAAGGAAGATGTTATTCTTGATACATTTAAATAGTTGAGAGGCATGTAGAAAGTCACAATGTTGTTTCACAGGTAGCCAGTTAGGTTTTTCAGTGGTTTTGCAGTGGTGTTCATTTCTTTGGGAGAGAATGATGAATCTGCAAATGGCATTTGAAATGGAGAAAATGGTGTATATATTTCTTTTAGAAACAGCAGCAATTAGAGGAAGATACCTGTGTGTGTGTGTGTGTGTGTGTGTGTGTGTGTGTGTGTGTGTGTGTGTGTGTGTGTGTGTGTGTGTGTGTGTGTGTGTGTGTGTGTGTGTGTGTGTGTGGTCCAGGTGGAGTTGAACATTTAGGAAGGGGTCCAACCACACCACTAGGTATTTGAATGAAATGACATTTTCAATAGTGTTATCAAGATGATCTAGGATTTTGAGAGGCCTGAAGATAGAAGTGAGCTTTTGTCTAATGTCAAAAAGTATTTTTTTGTTGTTGTTTTGGAGGAGTTTAGTAGTAATTGCTTATCACTGATCCAATGAATAAGGGCATGAAAATCAGACTGAAGTTCAAGTTCAAGAGAAGAGACAGAATGGTTTGAATGGAAAAAGACCATCTCATCAGCATAAAGTAGGAGAGGAAGATGAGGCAAGTCAAAAGAAAGTTTGTTAATGTAGATAGAAAAGACTAGATGTGCCAGAATAGATCCTTGAGGGACACCTTTCTGCAGAGGGACTGATGAAGAGGTTGAAGAATTGAAATTAACTGAGAAGTGGCAATTAGACAGGTAGTTTTTGAACCAGGGCAGTGTGCCACCACTAATGTGTATTTCAGTGAGTGATTAACAAGAGCAAACACTCTGGTGAGGTCAATAAAAATTGATCCAGTTATTAGGCTTTTGTTCATTCCCAAAGGAATGTTGTCACTGAGTGCTCAGACAGCTATGGATGGACTACGACCAGACCAAAAGCCATGCCGCTTTTGAGAGAGTAGGTGGGAGAGAGAAGGTGGTGTTGGTTGATGTACTGAGTATGTTTCAAATGAAGTAATTTTACATAATGTTTCCTAGATAGAGAGAAGAGAAACGGGCCAAAAGTCTGATAGATTGAAGGGACTGAGTTTCTTAGGGAGAGGTTCTACAATGGCATTCTTGCAAGTGTTAGGCCTAATATTAAATGGAATATACAGGTTGCGGAAGTGTTTCAATGGGGTTATGATGTTGTCTCTACAGTGATAAATAAACCATTGGTGAAGGTTGTTAGTACCCTGAGGGGCCTATCAAGTTTAATCTGTTCAAGCAGAGGGTAGATTTCATTGGATGTAATAGTTCTGAAGTAAAATGAAGGGACATGTGGAGAGGAGATGGGAGTAATTGATAGAGACGAGGTTATTGTTATGTTACAACAAAGAGGTTATCTTATGAATTTTTGAAAGCAATTTGTGATTAAATTAGAGGAGGATGAGGTGCAGAATATATTCCACTTTTAGATAAAAAGACATGTTACACCCTCGTTTTGTAACCACTGATGCTAACAGCTTTGAAAAGGCTATAATGTTACTTTATAATGTTAATACCAAAAACATTAAAAACACCATTAACCAATGTTTGGATATATTTTCACATTTCCTAGATTTTCAGACCATTTTGGGTGATAAACCTTGCTTCATTTACAAAACTGAACATACCATCAAAAACAAGCTTCAGAGATCCAGGGATAATAGACTTGAATAGATTAACACCACATATAGGTCCAAGAATGGAAGCTATAAATGCAGATGTTGCAACCAATGCAAGTATATTTATGAATGTGAGCAGTTAACACTGTTATCTGTTCCACAAGAGGTAGCTGCACTGTTTGCAAATCTTATTATGCAGGCAAAACAAAAAGACCTTTGTGTAAAAGGATTTATGAGATTATTATGGCATTTTAATAAAAAGCAAAAACAATCCACTGTTTACGCATGCTGTCTTGTCCAGGTTTTTATACGTTTTTATTCTTTGTTTTGGAAGAGATCCCTGTAATTCCTAGGGTTGGAGCTTGGGATGTAAAACTGAATACAGAAAGATGGCATAACAAACTAGACCACACCTCCCTCAAGGTTGTCATAAGTAATAACTAATATATTAAAAATGCAAGCTGCTCGATTGTAAAGAAATGTCTCATATATACAAACATACACATTTATTTTTAACAGTCATATTATTTAAAGTAACAAGGTTTATATTAATATTTTATATTTATGGAGGTCCAGTTTCATCCCACATTCCAAAGACATGCAGAAGGTAGATTAGACACTCTAAATTGGCTGTAGGTGAGAGTGTGTGTGTGTGTGAGTGAGTGGTATGAGTGAGCTACCATGGCAGGCTAGCCACCCAGTGGTGTAAAACCTTGGCTCAAGATGATTGTCACTGCTGAAGTGACACCATGACCCCATGTGCAAAATGGGAAAAAGGGGTTGAGGATGGATGGATTTATGTTGTATGATTGCATTATAAATTTTATCATGTTTTAGTTATCTATTTGTAATGTCTTATCTATTTTTACTGATTAATATGTGCAACAAATTCCAACACGCTCTATAAAGATCTGCCTAAGCAGCAGAGAGACTCAAAGCAGACACCCCTTCCTGAACACTGAAAATATGAAGGTCTCTCCCAACACCATTTATATGGGGGCGCTTCAACTACCCAAACATAGACTGGGAGCGACCTGATCTCTCACTGGATATTCACATCCCACCCCCCCCCCTGCCCAGAAAACCACAAAAAAACTTCTAAAAGCAAAATCACACTCCTCAAAACTGAGGTGGAGCTCAGTTGTTCAGCAAAATGACAAAAAACACACGAAAGTCACCACCGTCAACATTTAGCTGACAGGTTTCAGGTCTACACCCTTCCTCATGCTGAGGAAGGGTGTAGACCTAAAAGCTTCATTAAATCTTGACGTGTGGTGACTTTCGTGTGTTTTTTGCATTATAAAGGATATCATGTTTTAGTTATCTATTTGTAATGTCTTATCTATTTTTACTGATTAATATGTGCAACCACTTGACTATTTATGTATTTAAAGGTGGCTGAATTCAAAGGTTAAACAATTCTGAAAAAAATCTTATACTTAAGAAAGTACTTAAAACACTTAACCTTTAATTAAATATTATTTGGATTTTATCAACATTGTTCTTTTGAAATTGGTTATTGGATATCCATGTAACTTTTTTGGTTATTGAGTATACTTTCGTTATGCTGTCTGTGTTCCTTGGTTTTGGTTATTTTGTTATTTTTGGAGCTGTTTCCATTGGGATGTCCTCCCAGACATTGTTTGTTTTTTCTGGATCAGTGGTTTGTAGCAATGGTAATTCCTTTAAACCCTTCCACTCTCATAGGGGAGATTATTTGGTTGGTAAAACTGCTTACTCAAATGGTGATATTGCAACCAACGGGTGGTAATACATTGGTTATTACTTACAAGGATTATGAAGTTAGTGTGTCAGCCAGTGATTTTCCCTTCAAATATGGCATTGGTTGGACCAACACAATGGTTAATATTATAATTTAGCATGTGACCAAACTGACGGAAGTCCTGCTACTCTTGTCATAGGAGGGCATAGTATTAACAAACTGGCCATGGATGGCTCAAGACTTGGCAGAACTGACAGTAGGTGTGAATCCTGTTCCACAATAGAAGCTTTTATCTGTTGCAAATGCAACATGCCCAGGTGATGAGACCCTAACTCCAACATTAGTATATTTTGTGAAGAAATTTATAAAATATAAAAGACTGCAGTTCGACAACATGTTTTTAAAAAATATACTATATGTAAATGGATCTCAAAAGGTTTGAGAACTTGGAAATACCTCAGAGGAGTTGGTGAGAATTCTGACATACATAGACAGCTGATTGACGTATTTGACAATTTTGGTCTTGACCTCATGCGAATCATTATAAACAGTAGCAAACAGCTTAGGATTCTAAGGGAAGAGATTGCTTTTCTTAACAATTCCATTGTAAAAGAGCTTTCATTTAACATTAATAGAGATAAATACATGGATTTTTTTTCCATAGAGGTGACTCACAGTGAATGTTATTAATTATTAGTATTGCATATACTAAACCCCATACAAAGCAAGGCCAGTAACTCAGCTGAAGCAGTATACAAGTGACAATGAGAAAACTCAATTCCATATGATTATCTAGATTAACATTTTAACCTGTCCATCCTGTTAGAGTACCCTTTCATGTAATATGCTCAGATGTCGGCAAATTTTACCAGCCAGAACCAGAGGTACTTAGAGCACTAAACCACAAACACATAGAATTACAGCACACTGGATCATGGCTCACCTGTGTCCAAAGGGAATGAAGAAGAGCCCCAGGCAGGAGGATTCCTACATCTACATGATGTAACATTATTACTGGTAACAACAATATCTTATATAATTTTAATAGATTCAATATATTTATTTACAGTGGGCAATTTATAGTTGGCTAATATTTTTAACTGTTTGAGTAGTATTTTTCTTTTATTCCTACTTTTTGTAATTTAATCAACACCAGGAATGAAATGAAATTATTTGCTAGAAAATTAAACCTTGCCTACATTTAAAATGATCGTATTTGGAGAGGGGCAAGTTTACAATCATGACTTTACTATAAAGAACACCTTTAATCCACCCATTCACCCAATAATTAAGTTGTTTGAGACACTTTGTGAGAATGAGATACAGACTTTAAGTTCCATCAGATTGATTCATGGGCATTACAATTCATCCAATGATGAAAGGAAGATTTGGGAAGGTTTAGCCCATGATTGCTCATTACGTATCATGAAACCAGACAAATAAGGTGGAATGGAGATCATGGATAACATAGACTATACTAATAAAATGTCTAAGGCTTTGAATTATACTCACAAAAATGTTTCTGTACCTAAAGATGAAATTAATATAGCTTATAAGAAAACTGAACTTGCATTACAATGTTTTTTACTGCAACAAGGTATTTCAAATTCACTGTATAATTTTTTTGAAATGTACTTCATCCTAAAATACCTTCTGTCTTTATCATTCCAAAAATCCACAAAATGTATAGAATTTCCACCATTTAGACCTGTTGTTGCTGCGGAAGGATCTAAAACATATCCCTTAGCAGTTTACATGGACAGTAAACTAAAACATTTTGTTATAAGTTTCCTTATGCACTGAAAGATTCACTTGATTTCCTATGAATATTAAATTACAAACTTTACAACAATGCAATAATACTAGTTACTGCTTATGTTGTTGACGTAATTTCAATCAATCTCCCATGACTTAGGGATCCATTGGTTTGGTGAAGCACTTCTAGTTTGTGACTTTTTATCTTTTTGTGATATTAAGGCTTTGATTAAATTTATGTAGATAGTCCTTTATAAAAATGCCATTTATTCTGATGGGGAATATTGTCAACAAACCAATGGTGTGGCTATGGGTGTAACATGTGCTCCATTTTATGCCAATTTGGTGATATGGTTTTGGTAGCAAAAATATATTTTAACTCAGATTAAGCTAAAAAGTGGGGTTATATGTTCAACTGCTTGATGATATTGGTATATTATGGAATGACAAAGGATGCACTGAAGGTGTTTTAGAATATATTAAAGAAACAATATCTTTTTTGAGTTTCACCTATAATTTTTTTCCGATGATTGTACATTTCTTAGGCATCACCAATTCATACTTGTAATCCTATATAACAAAAAAAGAAGCATAGCTGTTGTGTCTTTTGGCTTTTCCCGGTTAGGGGTCGCCACAGCGGAACTCCGGTCCTCTAATGATTGGCAGTAGATTTTTACATGTCGAGTTGCCAGCCCTGACGCACAACCTTCAACGAAGGTACGCCCATTCACGCATGTCTCCACACAGAAGACGCTTTAGCTGAGAATCGAACAGGACAATGTCTTACTGTGAAGTGGCATAGTAATAGGACAAATTATGCCATTAGCTATAATTACTTCTGAATGTGACTCCTTTCTAAATGAAATGGATAAACTTATCGATATGTTCCAACAGAGAGGTTACCCTTATGAATTTTTGAAAACACTTAGTGATGAAATTATAGCAGGATGGGGTACAAATTATAACCCACTTTTAGGTAAAAAAGAAAAACCCTGAATTTGTAGCAGTTGATAGTAAGAGGTTTGAAAGAGCTATGGTGTTAAATTATAATGGTTATGCCCACAACATTAAAAATATCCTTAACCATTGCTTGGATCTACTTTCACATTTCCCAGATTTGCAAGACATTCTGATTGAAAAAAACTTGCTTCATTTACAGAAGGGATCCTAACATTAAAAACAAGCTTGAAAGATTCAGAGATGATTATCTTGAATACAATATCACTGTAATTGGGTCCAAGAAGGGAACATATAAAAGCAAGAGCTACAAACAATGCTTATGAATTTGTGCAGTTAACAGTGGGTAAATTATGTTTATTTTAAAACCTAGAGGTGTAGTTTACATGGCTAGCTACACCACCTGTGAGTCTTATATGGGCAAAATGCAGAGTACTTTGCGTAAAAGGATTTATGAGTGTTATTAAGACATTTCAATAAAACCAAAAGCAATGCCTTATTTAAACATATACTAAAATTTTCAAGTTTTCATAAGTTTTTGTTCTTGGTTTTGAATAAGTTTTCTATAAGTCCTATGATGTGGGCTTGTGAATTAAAAATTGAACACTGAATATATGACAAATTAGACTTAATGCCACAATGCCCCACAGGTTTAAATGCAAATATTTATTAAAAATGTGAGTTGCTTAATTGTAAAAAAAGTCATATATGTAAACTTACAAATGCATTTTTTACAATCATATTTATAGTAGCATGTTTTATATTAATGCTTTATATTTAAGTTATATGATTTCATTATTGATCATATGTTTTAGTTATCTATTTGTAATGCAATTACATATTTGTAATGCATAATAGGTACAGCCACCATGTGACTTTTTTATGTATTTAAGGGTGGCTGAATTCATGAGCTAAACAGTTCTGAAAAAGTCCTGTACTTAGGATGAAAATGATTAATCTTAATTAAATCAGGTTTTACCTACATTTGTTTTTTGGGAATTTGTTATAGGATATACCTATCAGCCTGTTTCACACACCAGTTACCTTATCTTCTAAAATACTTTATGATCTCAGTGTTCTACCAAGTCTTAGAAACATGCATGTCTTTCTATATGAGAGCACATACATCTTTTTTATATGAAAGAATAATTTAAAACATCAATCTGCATTACGGTCAGCTACCACATCCTATAGTCCTTTCACTTGACTAAGCCAAATACACCTTACTCTTCCTTTTGTTTTACTGACTTTAACATGTTCTTAATTTCCTCTATCTTTTGCATTTTATAATTGCCTATGTCTCTCTCTCTCATTACATTTTGCTTTATTTATACATGTAATGACTGTATCTCTTTTTTTTTCAAATGATAATTTCTCACTTTCAATGCCTATCTTTATTTTTACAAATGCATGTCTTTTTCAATTAAGCATGTTGTGATTTCTTATTTACGTAAGATTTATACATTCCTCTGTCCCTCCTTTTCTTCTTTGTTATACATACCCCTATACCCTTTAAAGCACACCCTTTTTAATGCAATTCTGTAAGTTACCCACAACCCTCATCAGCCATGTTCCTTAACTCACATTAGATGATTCCATAAAGTCTCAATATCAAGCCTTTGTCTCCAGAGTGTCTTTAATAGCTAATAATATTAAAGAGCTTGTGGGAAACCACTTGATGCCTTCTTGCTGTCATGTCAGTAAAGGGAATGGTTGCTTAGCTACTCTTTCCTGTTTGTCTGTATTTCACCATCAAACTTAGCAATATCGCCAAGATGAAATTTAATCCACACTCCTACAGTACTGGTCTTTGTATACTGGAGAACCCAGTCTCCTAGAATAAAGTACAAAGTATTACCCAGTATTATACTGTTTATTGCAGCTTTATGAGATTTGGCCAGATTTCAGTCTTACGTTCCAGTTTCCACTGTCTACTTTATCTTCAATCCTTAGTGGATCTGGATTTTAAAATTGCAGTGGTGATTTGATACATTTCCACTAGACCACCAGTGCGATATTTTTGACAATAACCATACCCCTGCAAAACAAGCACAAAATTTAAACCATTATTTATATGAAATGAGAGTTTGGTGCTATTACAAACCAGTATATACCACAGCAATTCAGAAAATGCCATTAATTGCCAAAATGTGAAAAACCAAGCAGTACTGAAATTGCAATGATTAACATGAAACTAAGCCATAAGATAATTATTGAAGCCAACATGAGCAGACATTCAAAGGAATTAACCAAAATTCTTTTGAATGTATGCGAGAATTCTGGACTTTTCATGCTAGTAACCATTTCCTGTTTTTCCGGCTACTGAATCGTTCATCATGCTCTCCATCTTGTCCTCACTCCAGCAGGAATTTTGAATTTGTAAGGTAATTTGGCCGAACATTAAAAGTAGCAGTTACAGAAATTCATCCTTTGCAGTATTATTTTATGTTTGGCTGAAAACATGTGAGCTGCACTTTTTCTTTACCTGCAGATGATGCAATTAATGTGTAATACAGTCAAGTTTTACTAGATATCAACATTATGATTTGGTTGTCATTAAAGGCAGGCCTCAGCAGTGCCACAAACCTGAAAAGAAAATGCCTTGCATTCATTATTTATTTTTCACTAGAAACTACACTTCAGAGAAAGCTGTTGATGCATATGTGACTGAATTAAATCATAAAACTAAAGTCTGTGGCTTTGTTGAACTGGATTAATTATTAGAATTGTCTGTTGTCTGAACTGACAGTAGAGTAGACTGCCAACATGTACATAGCAGCAGAATTAATCAGTACACAGATGAAAGGGCCTGATGGATATGTATAGATGTGCAAAATTAAAATGGAGCTAAAGTCTGATGGCGCTAGACAGAATAATATTATCAAGACAACATACACTGTAATAAATGCTTCAAATAGGATGGTGCTATTCTGTTCACAACATGGTTATCAACACAACCAAAAGTCATGTCCAGCTCTTAACTGAGAGTGCAGGAAGTGCAAGTTAAGAAAAATGGTTTTCAAGTGGCTGATGTAAGTAAACTAATGATTACAGTCAGTGACTTAACTCCTTAACTAATTCACATAAGGCAAAAAATTATTAGGAAATCAACATATGTTCCGAGACTGTGTGCACAGTTTCTTCACATTGACCCAAAACAAATCAGTTTATTGCATTTTTATTGCTAGAAACTGAAGCGAGTATATCATTATTAATGATAGCCCATTGGGCTTGAAAAATTTACTGTTTGAGTCAAAACCTTAACTGCCAATTTATTCTGGCTGTAATCTGAAACTTGCTTGAGAGCGAGCTGTGTTGTAAGCATAAAAGAAAAGAGTGCAATTTAATGTTTAAGTTATTGTCAGTATTGCAGAGAAATATTTTAAGGAGATATGAGTGTGAACATTTGGTCATGAGTGAATTCACAGTATGCATATGCAAGAGGCGAACACTACAACTCATAGCGGTTACAGACAAAGATTTTTTACAATTCTAGAAGCAATGATTCACGCAATCGCAAGATCAATGATTTGCAGACTCAAAGGGAATGTAAGTAAATAATCCACATGCTATCAGAAATATACCTCTCAACATGCAGACATTGAAAATAAGAACAATAGCCCTTGAAAAGTAGATATAACCAGTCAAAAATCTGGATATCTTAAGGGCAGAAAATCTGAATATCAAATAGCAAATAGCACTTCCCACTTCCAGTTGGAATGTGAGATACAACTGAAACACATGCTTAAATAACAAAGTTATAAAAATGATGGAAAAATATAATCATCAGAGACAGTGTAAAATCCATAAACATTAATGTACTGTATTAAAAATTCTATCACACAATTTTATTTAATTTTGCTTCAGAAAAAGGGAGATGTACGATGTGTGTCGTCTTTGTTTTTATTTTATTTGTTTTGTCACTAGTATGATGCTCATATAGTATGGTTTTCTGAGTACTAGACAACATTAAAAATCATGTGATGGGAGGATTCAGAAAATTGTGTGAAGGGGTAAATCAAGCCTGAAAATAGGGACATAGCAAAATTAGTGACATTCTGTGCAGGGGTTAATCAGGCTTGAAAATGGAAACACTCCTCCAAAATAGGGACATTTGAGAGGTCCAACATCCAGCAATTCATAGGTATATGTGGTACAGTTCAGAAAAGTACAGTGTGTATACCTTTCAACTTTCCCCAATTTTGACTCCCATTTTTACCCTTGTAAACCTTTTGATTTTCTGGCAAATCATTGAGGATTATTACAGTCAGTCAATAATGCTAATCATTACAGTTTATACTTTTTATTGTTCAGAAAGCAGACATTGATGAAGTAGAATAAGTTTTAAAAATTGTTGATAAAAGTATCATCCAACGCACTCTGTAGAAGTGCAGAATCCTTTGCCAACCTGTACTTCAAAAAATAACATTCTGAAGAGTAGGAGGTCACGTACTAACCCCTGTGGGATGATACTAGTTACCATGGCTGAATCAAACAGTATGCCCCTTAAACTTAGCTGTTGAGTTATGACATTTAACTGTCTATCAGTTCTGTGGTGGACAGTTTAGATTTTCATATATGCTATGCTGTCTCTGCCATAAGACACAACAACAACAACAACTATTCTGAACCATCTCCATTTATCAGAACATAATCCTTCTCCCTTTTCCCTCAATCTTTCCAAACCAGAATGAGTGCAAGTATACGTACCACTGACAGACATCTTATACCCTTTCAGTAGCACCTACTGAATGCATAAATGCAAAATATGTTAATGGCCTAAAATTTGTATTATGACAACACTCAGAACATTACTGCAGGGTAAAAGTACACTGAACATGAATTATGCTGCTGCTTTACTGTTCCTATGTGTTGCTCATTGTATCACACACAGAGCTACACACTACAGCAAATATTCTTAATGAAAAACAAATAATTGTAAGAATTCTAAGTTACCTGCACTTCTACAACACTGAAATTAAGCACAGACACACTCGCACACACACATGCACACACACACATACACACACACACACACACACACACACACACACACACACACACACACACACACACACACATACACACATGCATACACACACACACACATACACACATGCACACACACACACACACACACACACACACACACACACACACACACACACACACACACACACACACACTCTACTTAAATCAACAATAAAACAAACTAAATTTGTGTTAGTGCTGGAAAAATGTACACCTGCACCATTATGAATGTGTAATATAAGCACATATATAATGCATATATGCTAACGATTCACAATAGTGTTTAACTAAAAATCTAATTAAAACTGGTAAAAAGAATGCTATATTAAAATACAGGTAGCAGATTATAATAACCTAAAGGCTTTTTTGTCCGACAGTCAACCAGCTGTTAAAACCTTGTACATCAATGCAACCTATACCAACTTCATCTAACTATACTAACAGTATAACAAGCACTTTCAATAACCTCATCATTCAAACAGTAGCCCCCCTTATTAAACCCTCATCTCACACAGACACATGTTCTTCTCCTTTGTTAGCCCCCAAAACACTTGCACTCAAACTAGTCAATCAAAAATGTATTACTAACCTTAAAACCTACCACCCTTGCCCCTAATAATATACCATCTGAGTACTTAAAAATTGCTGCTGACATCCTAGCTTTTCCACTTATCCTAATCAACCACACCATCACTGAAAGCTATGTCCCAACCTTATAGAAAAGGTACTACATTCTTCCTCTCCATAAAGGTGGAAACTCAAATAAGCTCTCAAACATCATGTCTATAGCCATACTGTCTCCATTTTCAAGAATTCTGGAGAAGTGTATCCAAGTCTCAACTCTTCAGCGTTCTCACTGATAACTACCTCCTTTCCTCTACATGGCACTGCTTCCGTATTTTTCACAGTATATGCACAGCTCTCCTTAGTTTTATAACATCGGTTAGCCAGTATCAAATCTCTGGGAACGTAGTCACTGCAATTTCATAAATTTATCCAAAGCTTTTGACATGGTATCCCAAGAAGTCAACAGGCAGTAAAAATTGCAAAATGACATGTCCTCTTTTCTTCCCATTGAAGTGGATGTCCCTCAAGGATCCATTTTATTTCTCCTGTCATTCACTATATTCATTAACGATCTCCACCTAGCTTCTAAACAAGCCACTATCATTCACTATACAGATGATTCAACAATCATATGTTCTGCTAAAAGAATAGATAAATTAAAAGAACTCACCCAAGAGTCTTTCTATACCATATAGGCCTTTTGGCTGTCTGATACACAGCTGCTTCTTAACCCCCAATAAAAACTGATCCTATTTACCCCAAAGCATTGATGTGACTACAAAAATAATTAAAAAAAATCACTTCTTTTAACACCGGCAGAAAACTGGTAAGTCAAACTAGGCTTCTAGGAGTCAATTTTCATGCAAGCTTTAAATATGACCATTGTACAAGTCAGGCAGTAAAAACATCCACCAAATGCTAGGTGCACTCTAGAGAGTTAAACAATACCTCACAGATAATGTCAGAAAAAGTATTTCTCAATCCCTTCTCATCCCTACTCTACTTTGTACTGTTCCCACCTTCATTAACCTGTAATCTGCTCCACTCTCACTCTTGGAACAGTGCTGTAGTAAGGTGACCGCTGAGATCCACTGACAAAATCTTATTAGCAGTTACAAAAGCTAATATCTCAGCTGGAGACTCAGTGCTCCTCTTTCCTGGACAAAATTTGGAACTACTCCCTTCCTCTCATGTGAGGAAACACAGTAAACACTAATTCTTTTTAAAGCACAAATAAGAGAATCCCTAAAAGACACCTGGCTCTGTACATGCACAACTCCTGGATAATAAATTCCAAGCTCCTTACTTTCTCCTATTCTTTCCAAGCACTGTACTATTAGTTATTGGGCTAAAATCTCCTTGCCCACTGCCTCTTCCTCTTCTTCCTTATACCTATCCTAAAACATTCTTTCTCACTCTTAACACTGCATTTTGCTTCTTTTCTCTGCTTCTACCAAGTTCATTTCCAAATATATTCCATGGCTCTTTAGATGCTGCTGCTAATAATTAAAGATATGTAAGCAACAAAAGAACAATTCAGGATAAAATACCATCAAAGAGCAAAGCATCTCACCAAAAGAAGATTTAATCGATCTTAACTCCTCGGCTTACCACCTTCAAGAGATAAAATGCATTACACAAATAGACCTTATAGCAATATCAATTAATCAATTAAAAACAAACCAATAAGAAACAATCACTGAAGAAAAACCCTCCAATTACGCTCATGATTTAGTACCTTAGGGGAAAGTGTTTCATATTTAAGTATACAAACATTTTCCTTATAAAGCAGTCTTTTTTTTTAATTGCCTATCATCACTACCAACAATTATTTCCAGTATTGTAGCAGTTAAACACTTACTATCCCCATTATGACACAGCAAATAATGCTGTGCTACAGGGTTCTCCACCTTTTGTTTTTTGATATATTTGTTCCTGCAACCTTATTCTAAACATTCTTTTTGTTTCACCAATATAAAATAAGTTGCAGGAACACCTCAAAGCATACATCACACCCTTCGTGGTACAAGAACCATTGAATCTGGGACTAAACTGTAGTCCATTAATAAAATGAAAGGAAGGTACAGCAAAAGAACATACTGAACAACCTCCACATGGTTGAGTGCCAAACGTTCTAACATTAGCATATAGCTCTTGTCTAGGACAACTAAAATGGCTGCGTACCAATAAATCCATAATACTCCTCCCTCTGTTTAGAGATAAAGAAGGCTTACTGGGTAATATATTATCTAATTTTTGATCCCTAATTAGAAATTCCCAATAATATTTGACTACATCATAAATCTCTTTAGTATTAATATTATATTTTGTGACAAAAAAAATATCTGTTTCTTAGCAGTATCATTTCTATACTGACTATATTGATTGAAATTTTGCACCATTCTATTCCTATTTTCATCACACCCTTGGGAAGGTGTAAACAGTTTTCTAAGTGATGCTTCAACATTAATCAACTCATATCCTTTACTCAAAAATTGGGCACATGCAAGTTCCAAATCTTTCCACATAAGGGATTCATCACTATTCAGTCTATATATCCTAAGAAATTCTCCATAAGGCAATGCTTTTATTAAATGTTCAGGATGACAACTCTTACCATTCAGAGCATGATTTACCTGGGGAAATTTTATGTGGACTCTAGTTGTTATTTTTTGCCCTACAATACCTTCCAGCTGCATCTCAAGGTAAACAACTTTATTTCCCACCTGTAAACCATCAAAACCAATCCCAAAACCATTAATCTGCAAAGCTGAAAAAATTTTGGTACTTTTCCGTTAAACCCCAGCCACGCGTTTTTGGTCCCAGATCGCCATGTCTTGCCTTATTCCTCAGCGAACTGTGCAGATCCTTCATTCCTGTGGACTGAATTCACTCAGCTGTGCATCGGTAAGTACTGAAATACTAATGGCATCTACTTTGCATCCAGCCAAAACATACTCATAAGGGTAAGTTCCTACTCAGGCTAAACAGTCTTGGGCACGAAAGGCTGACTAGTGTGGGGAAGAAGGACAAAGTGATCACACAGTATACTGCAAGGGGAAGGCTGAGAAACACTACAAAGAAAAAAAAAAAACAGTCTGGGACGTATCAGTATGTGCGTGTGTGTCCCCAAAACAATTGAAATTAGTGCAACAAGTCCGATCAAACTGCAAAGAATGACAGCAGTATAAACAGTACCATGTTAATAATAAAAGGTAAAATTATTAAATGACAGCTAAGACGAACCCAAAGACATAATCAACTCCACTTTAAAATAACTGCTGGAGTAAATGAGAGGCGTAATTCAACCTGTATATTAGCTACAACTAGTAGCTCTGAGGACGTGAGATGGTTGTAATTTTAACAAAGATCTGATAGACAAAGGCATGGTTTTCAAGGAAATGTAATCGAAACTCTTGAAAGGCGCAAAGGTAAGAAATATAAGCACAAACACAGGAAACTTTAACAGGTATGGGACCGAATAAGGACATCAGTGTGGAATTATAAAAAACAAACAGTCTTCCTCTAGTTACAAAGGCAAGTAACTGAAATAACAGGAAAACACTGCACCACGAGTGGTAGGGGTTTAACGGAAAAGTACCAACATTTTTGCACTTGTAATTTTCCCCATCACATATAAAAATCAAGTCATCAATAAATCTTAGATATTTCACTACATATTTCTTAAAGAATCGCATTTTATTTAAATATCTTTGTTCGAACAGACCCATGAACAAATTTGCATACATGGGGCAAAAGATGCCCCCATCGCTGTTCCCTTAATTTGATGGAAAATATCTCCATTAAACTCAAAATAATTATGTTCTAAACAAAATTGTAACAGCTTAAGTATATAATTTGTCAAGGGGCTGTCTCCCAAAAATATTTAACTGATTCTAAACCTAAATACTGATATTTGTATGCAAACTTTTGACATCCATTACTAACCAGTAATTACTAACTTTCCATACAAAAGTTTTTACTTTTTCAAGGAAATCAAAGGAATCTTTAACATAAGAATCTAATTTCATAACTGGTTTTAATAACAAACCATGCAATAAAATACCAATCTTATGAGTAAAATAATTAGTAGCAGCCACAACAGGTCATCCTGGAGGATCAGGCAGTCTTTTGTGTATTTTTGGAAGGCAATAGAATCGGCGTTTCATAAAAATCTACTGCCAATCATTAACGGACCGGAGTTTTGCTGTGGTGACCCCTTTCCGGGAAAAAGCCGAAAGGCAAACAACAACAACAACAACAACAGAATCTAGCTAAATAACTATTGCTGGATCCAAACTTTTTTCAACATTTTGTTTTGAAAAGTAACCCAATCTAAAACCTTTCAACAGTAATTGGTTATACTTTTCAACAGCTTTCTTATATTGTGTAAGATCTGCTCTAATATAAACTTCACTATCATTCACATTATCTTCACACATTTTTTTTATATTGTAAATAATGTATAACCATTACTTGATGTCCCTTGTTCACTGGTTTAATAACCAGGTCCTCTCTTTTACTTAATGCCATTAAAGCCTTCCACTCTTCCTTAGACATATTATATTCAATTTTATTTTTATTTTGTAAAAAATTATTATATATTTTTTGAACTTCATAATTAACTATTGCTGAATAATGTTTAATAGTATCATTAGTGTATGGAGGTATAAAATCACTTTTACTTTATATTCTAGCTGTGTCTAGCAAACAATATGCATTAATGTCACTATCCAAACTAGAATCACATGAAATGTAAACACCATCTTCTGAATTAACATCTGAATCAATACTGAACATTTCATAAACATCAACAACATTCTGACTTTGTTTAGAAAAAAATTCCAATAAATGCAGTTTTCTAATGAAACAAAACATTTCACTCTTAATAATGGGTCTATATTAGATACTCGAAGTTACTGAACTTCGAATACGATATGGTCGACACCATATCATCGAAGTTCAGTAACATCGAATACCTAATAAAAAAATTAAAACATGACAGGAAACACAACTACTTGCTGTAAATATACCAACTCTGAGATCGCACTACAGTGCAGTAAAGAGAAATATTACCTTTCTGCACTGTAGTGCCATCTCGGCTTTGGTATATTTAAAGAGCGGGGGTGTGGGGGGTGCAGGGGGGCTTGCCTCCTGCTTACAACAGTTACTTTCTGTCCATTGTTTTTTTTTTTTTTTTGTGTTCGAAATTATAAAACATTCAAACATACAAGTTCGATCTTGTGGTGTTTGAAGTTTTATACTTTCGAAAATAGGCACCCCTTAAAAACATGCTTCCGCATAAAAACTGTAGGAATGAACTTTAAACCATAATTAAGAGCAGCTATTTCATTATCCTTTAAATCACAGCCTGACAAATTTCACACTAAATTCATGCTTTTGTTGTCACTAATGTGTGTTAAAAAAGAAAAAAATGTCAATAAAAAAAAAAAAAAGCCCCAAACCAGGCATGTCCAAGGGTCAGCTTCCGGTGATTTCTCCTGTCCACCTGGTGAATCTGGGCATACTGGGGCAATGCAGCAATTGTCTCATGTACACAGACCTCCCTCTCCTCCTACCACCCAACACTACAACCTGTGAGAGATGCACTTACATAGCCAAAATGGAAGCAAAGCTCTCTCCACCCAAGATTGTGCTAAAAAGTCAAGAGAAGAAGGTTAACACCCACACTACACCCACACTACACCTCAAGCAACACATAGCCCTTCTAAACCCGCACCACCAACACCCACATATAGCAACACTAAATCCACATATGCAGAGGCCCTTAACTGTAACCTGCCCAAGCAACAAAGACATCTGAAGCTGAAACGCAAACAAACACCAATCACAACCAATGTGTCACATAGTTCACAACACCAGTGTGCCACCCAGCAACAGCCCCTAAGGCAAGACAATGTACCTAACACTTTAGTCATAGGTGACTCTATAGTCCGGCACACTGATGTCCCTCTCACTAGGTTGAATAAGGAGAAAATTACAGTCAGCTGCCTGTCGGGTGCCAGGATCTGCCACATAACGCATGCACTCAAGTCACTCCACAACAAGTACAAATATGACTCTGTCATTGTCCATGTTGGAGTGAATGACTTGAGACGTACCTCCCTGGACTACATGAAAAGAGACATGGAAGAGCTCTCGGATCATGTGGCCCAGGCAGGTATGACCCTAGCCCTGAGTAGCATCCTGCCTTCACCCAGCATGATACCACAATATAAGGATAAAATGATTGACTTCAACAATTGGCTAAGCTTATGGTGTCATTCAAAGGGGATCCAGTATCTGTCTGCCTGGGATGACATGATTGACAGACCACGATGCTTTGCCAGAGATGGTCTGCACCTGTCGCCCCTGGGATTCAGGTTACTGGCTAAGGCTCTTGCCACCCCTATAGTGCCTTTTTTAAGCAAACTTCAAAGGACAAAACCACCACCGTAACAGGTACAAGCATGCAAAATCTGAAGGTAATGCTACTCAATGCTAGAAGTCTAAACCTCAAAATGCACTCTCTCGAGGCACTCCTAAAAATGGAGAACATCGATATCTGTGGAGTAACTGAGACCTGGTTCAAGGCTCCAGAGATCATCCCTGCAATACCAGGCTACAATTCTTACCACACTTTTCGGCCACCAAACCAGGACCGAAACACTAAAGGTGGAGGAGTGTCAATATTCACCAAGGATATTCACACCACCAGGCTAGTTGGCCAACACAATGTGTCTGAAATTCTCCAAGTGCAACTAACACTAGGTAAGACTGCAATCCAAATTGTAGCTTGCTACAGATCCCCCACCATACCCCAAGATTCTCACTACACCTTTCTAAACATACTGGAAAATATTAAGATAGAACCAAACACCCTAATACTGGGTGATATTAACTACCCTGCCATTAACTGGGAAAACTACTCATGTCCCAACACCTTTGCGCAATGGTTCTTGGAATTCATAAATTCCAACGCCCTGGATCAACTAATCCATAGTCCCACCAGGGGCTCCAATATCCTAGACCTAATCATTACCAACATGGGAAATCAATGCTCCATACCTATGGTCACCCCCTCGTTAGTCAGGTCTGACCATAAGCTAATCACCCTTAACATCCACATCCCACCCCCCCCCAGTAAAGAAACCACCATAAAAAACTTCTCCAAAGCCAACTTCATGCTACTCAAGTCAGAAGTGACAAACTTCATGACACCCATACAGACGGGAACTGAAAGTTCAACTGGTGAATCCTACACTAAGGCACTGTACGAGCACATCCACTCATGCATGAATCGTGCCATCCCAAATAGAACCAAAATGCTCTCATCCAAAAAAAAGGAAGCCAATCTGGTGGTCCCCTGCCATAAACAAACTTTACAACAAAAGGAAGAAACTTTTGCAGAAAAGAGGAAAATCCCAGGATGCAAAAAACTCCCTTACTAGCCTCAGTAAGAAACTGAGATGCCTTATAAAATCCTCCAAAGCTAGTTACAAAAATAAAATTGCCAAAGATTCCAAAGACAACCACAAAGCATTCTATAACTATGTCAAGAATCTAAATGGCAATGCTCAGATCTGCTCTGAGCTAAAACAGAATGGCATTAAATATACTGATCCGAAGGATATTGCCAATATCCTGGCAGATCGATTCAGTGCCAACTTCACCCACCTCTCACCCCCTAAATGGTCCATCTCAATACCAGAAGATTGCCAAATTCCAGTAATAATGGCCACACAGGTACAAAACGCACTCTCTAAAGCCAAGAATACAGCATCCATGGGACCAGATGACATCCCAGGCTGTGTACTTCATGAACTACAATATGAACTGGCACCTCACCTAAGTGTCATGTTTAATCATAGCCTCACCTCAGGTTTCGTGCCCACTGAGTGGCGCAGAGCTACAGTTATCCCAATCCACAAAGGGGGATCCACCTTGGATCCTGGAAACTACCATCCCATCAGTCTGACAAGCCTTATCTGCAAGGCCATGGAGCGTATTATCATGGAACTTATAAACAAAGACATTGGCAACCTTCAAACACTGGACCCCACCCAGTTTGGGTTTGTGAAGGGCCAATCTTGTCTCCTGAACCTGATTGACTTCTTTGAATCAGTCTCCAGAGCCATGGACAAGGGTAAGGTGGTCCACACAGCCTATCTAGACCTTGCCAAGGCCTTTGACACCATCCCCCACTCTGGAATCATAGATAAACTTACTAAGTTGGTCATTAATCCCTATGTCACCCAATGGGTTGCTAAATGGCTTACTGATAGAACCCACACTGTAAAAGTAGCCGACTCCAAATCCAGCTCCAGACAAGTAACAAGTGGAGTACCTCAGGGTTCAGTCCTGGGACCGCTCTTGTTTGGCATCTACTTCTCTAAAGTACAGGTCAACACTAAGGGACTCTGGCTAAGAAAGTTTGCAGATGACTGAAAACTGGGAGCCATTATTGAATCCCCAAATGATGTGGATACTCTACAAAAGGGCCTTACAGAAACAGATGCTTGGTGCCAGAGTCATGGGCTCAAGCTCAATGCCAAGAAATGTATTGTTATCCTCTTTGGGAAAAAACATGTATCCATGAATTACCATATAGGTGGCAGTACACTAAACACAGAAAGTGTGATAAGAGACTTAGGGACACAGGTGGACAGTGGTCTCACCTTCGATAACCACATCGCCACAACAGTCAGGAAATCCTTCTATGTAGCACACCTCATCACGAAGAGCTTTTCATCCAGAAAAAAGGAGGTCATTGTCCCACTGTACTCATCCCTCATTAGACCCATTATAGAATACAATGCCCCATTTGGTATGTACCTCTCAAGACATCTGCAACAACTGGAAAGGCCTCAGAAATACCTCACTAAAAGAATCACAGGCCTAAAGCAGATGCCCTACGCTGACCGCCTTAAAAAACTCCAGCTATACTCTGTCGCATATCGTCTACTCAGAGGCGATCTCTGCTTAACATACAAGGCCATGTCAAACCCAGAGCTGTTGGATATGCTACACTTAAAGAAATCCCAATCACTCAGAGCTACACACTCCAGGGATCTAAACCTTGTCATCACAATAAACAAAACATGCTGGAGGGATAGGTTCCTGACCCAGAGACTCCCCAGACTCTGGAATAGATTGCCCATACATGTCAAGCAGAGTGCCTCTTTGGACCTCTTCAAGAGGAACCTTGACGATTGGATGGGAGAAAGGAAATTCACCCCAGGGATCACGTCAGTCGCCCTGCTAGACAGGGGTCCAGGAAAGTAAATAATGTGGGAAGAAATATCCAGGGAATTGTTATGGCTAGGCTTGTATAGGCCCTAGGGCTGATAGCCTAGTACCAACCTATGAACCTATGAACCTATGAATATCGTTTACGTTTCTGTCATTGCTGTGGTTTACTGCTTTGTTCAAACCGACCCCTTTTCCGATCATTGTTGGAAGGCCCCTGATTACTTCGAAAATTATTTGCCATATATTCAGGCTGTTGTGCATCAGGCAATGCTGGAAAAGAAGTATTTTCTCCATACTCTTCTTCATATTCGGAGCCACTGTTTGCAGAAGACGCAAAAGAAACATGTTGTCTCCTGCTTCCCCTTCCTAGGGAACACCCAACTCTCTAACGCTTGTTCTTATTGGTATTGCTAAAGAAAGCTGTACCATTATTATAGTCCTTCAAATCATGATTCATTTTCTTAGTTTTCTGTTCTATTAATTTTTTTGAAAGTTCAGACTGTTTATCATTTGTTTCTTTCAATATATTTGGCGGTAAGCCGAGGCGCTAAGATCAATTAAATCTTCTTTTGGTGACCTGCTTTGTTCTTTGGTGATATTTAATCATTAAAGATACTCTGTTTAAATGTTGTGTATTGGTTGAGTATTTGTATACCTCTGTTTACTATGTTCTTTATATAATGCATTTTCCAAAGTTTTCTCCCTGGAAAAAGTTTCATAGCTCAATACAAGATGCTGCTATCAATTAATAATATCCTTTTTTGTGTATATTTGTTGATTACTTG
Organism: Protopterus annectens; assembly: GCF_019279795.1. Classification (NCBI taxonomy): domain Eukaryota; kingdom Metazoa; phylum Chordata; order Ceratodontiformes; family Protopteridae; genus Protopterus; species Protopterus annectens. The sequence goes on from NC_056739.1 coordinate 738,380,714, forward strand.
CATACCTCTATTATCTATGTAGTGTTGGCATTTTTCTGGTGTTTTTCTACATGGGCCTCCACTGAAAATGGCTAGCTTTCTGCCCATTTAGACTTCCCCCAGTAAACAAATGCACGCAACAAAATAAAACAAACAATGGCAGTCCAGTATTCTGATTTTTAATGAAACCAACAACAAATCCATCATAGGCATAAATGGGAATGGCTAGAAAAGGTAGTACTGTCACCAGGCCAAATGCCAAGAGAAATGTTTCAACACTTTCTTGAAATAAAGTTAAAATGTATCAAGTGTGTGTATGCACTTTCTCAGGAAAACATATGTCAGGAAACTTCTATTCACACTGGTAAAATGTTAACCTTAGGACATAGCAGAACATTCTGTTTTTTTTTTAAATTCTTTTATTATATTTTAAATGAACATTTTATTAAGGTATTACACTTAAAGCTGTAAGAAATGGATTATTGCTCTTCACTGAAAACAGAACAACACAGTCTGACATTAACAACAACAGCATGACTATTAAGTAAGCACATCTGTCATCTGCAAAGCATGTGCCAACAGAACATTAATTAAAGGGCTCGGTACAGACAGCTAGGAATAACACCCATGCATTAACATAACCATTATAATGAACTCCTTGCTGTTGTCTGCCTTAGGTGCGAGACATTGTTTCATCAGTGTCTAAAAAATGTAGCACGCCATTACAGACCATAAGAGCATTCTATCAAGCAGAAAAAAGGCTTTATTTAAACATGCACCAGGAGAATCAGTAATCTGTAACAACTTTTTAAATTTTTATAAGAATCAGATTGAAGCCACTTTAGCATAGAGTAAACTGCATTTATGTATGTATGCAGGCACCCACTCACGTAAGCACACAACCACATAAAGGTACTTTTATTTTTCCAGACAGGAAATGCACATTTATGTAGGTAGCCTTAGGAATACAACACTGCAAGAACAATTTGGTGACAGGTCCTATTATAACAATGGCATTTATCATTGCATTCTATCAACACCAGCATGTAGATATGGTCACACAGTTCTGCGATAAATTAATCTGCAGTATAGCCACCCCCAGCATAAACAGCTGATCCAGACCAGATAGCTGCAGACTGCAGCATAAGTGGGTGCTGCATATGTGGCATGCACTAACTCTGATACATGCATGTGTGGAAAAGAACAAAGGTAAAGCATCCTGAGAATTTACCACAAAAAACAGGAAATAGTCTATAGACAACAGCAGCTTCACTATTCCAAGAAACAAGTTAGACATACTGGAATGTGATGTAAACTGGTAGTTTCAGCTAATTAATTATAAATTTATGAATGTTTACATTGAGCTTCACCATCACCTTGCATTCTGGTAAATGAGTGCTCCCAGTTGAACATTAAAGATCTTTTTACAGAGGAGGCTTAAAAAATAGACGATAACTGACTTGCTTAAGGTCATACAGAATGCAAGTGGAAGCGAATGGAATTTATACCCAAGTCTGTATCTTCACAGCTCAGTACCTAAACTATAGTGCCTTCCTGTCTTATAAGTGCTTTAAGACAGAAGTGTGTCTCAGAATGTTACATAAATTTTAGTACTTCCTGAAAGAAAAGCAAATATTTCAATGTGAAGAGTGCACATCTTAAGCTCACAGTGGTGCATGCACTAACAGACATTCTCATCCTGAATAGCCTAATGTTATTACAATGTATATGGTATAAAATAACAAAAAAATCCATATGACTGAGTATGGTGCTGCACTGGGATGCATCAATCTCCTCTCAGAGGGGAAATGTATCAGATTAAGTCGGGGGGCAGTGGTCAGTAAATGACTCTCAGCATCCTGCATGTAGATAGGTAAAAAGATGCTGAGGGTCATAATCGGTCTTCCTAAGGAAAATAAAACATGCCACCAATTTTAGACTCATAGCAAACCATTGCTCATTTACAAAACGTTTGAAAACATTATCTATAACCAGCTCCTAGATCACATTAACAAACAGGGACTTCTATGAGATGCCTAACATGGCTTCCATGACTTGTACAATGATATAATTGCCCTAAACACAGTCACCAACCAAATCTCCAATAATGTGGAAGAATCTATTTTAAATGATGGATTTCCAAGATGACTGCACACCAAACAACTACTTAATTACAACTCTCCCAGTGTAAAAAAAAAACAAAAAGAAACCGTGAAATAAGAACCAATGACACTGTCAGCTTGTTTAAAATTCAGTTACTGGTTATTAAGTAGATTGCCTGGATGCCAGCAAATAAGTAATTTAGAACCTAAAGGCAAATCAACCAAAAAAAGGTAAAGAGAAAACACTAGAATCTTGCAGCTGTTTAGCAAAATGCAGTTCAAGTTTCAACTTTGGTAAAAGTGATGGCTTCCAGTAACTCAGAAGAAAAAATAAAAAAATGTACCCAGCGGTGTTTAAAATAAAAAAACACTGAGGGAGTATAGCAACTCAAAAAACAAATGACTGGAAAAAATAGAAGAAGCTTTAACTAGCTATTCAGATGAACTGATAAAACTACAAAAATCAGAGGATGAAATGAAGAAAAGGTTGCCTGAGTAAGAGACTTCTCAAGAATACCTGTTTCAAACAAGGGTAGAAAATGGTTTGAAGAGAAAACCTGAGATTTGCTGCTGTATCAGAGAAAATGGAAGGAACAGACTGTATTAATTCTATGAATTTACACATAAGCAATTGGCTGATATTCCATAGCAGGATTTAACTGAAAGGGCACATTGAGTATATATCCTCAACCTGACCATACATACATACATACATACATACATACAAATATTTCAAGCACAGGCATTAATGACCTTCTAGCCTGCTAATATACCACAACACTTGTTTCCATAATAAGTATCCAGGCTGTTCTTAAAATATCTAAACCAGTACTTGCTTTAATGTAATTTGGTAGTCTGTTCCTTGCATCAGCTACTCTGTCAGAGAACTAATTAGTACACTTCTCATTCCTATAGAGTCTTCTACATAGGTTATCTGATGATTCTCTAGTACTTTTTGATAACCTCAAACATTCCCAGAGGCAGCTGTCTCTAAATGCCCTATATATCTGAATAGGATCTCCTCTTAGATATCTATGAGACACTGTACTAGTTCAGATAGTTTAGTCTTTCATAATAACTTAAATTTTCACATCCATGAATGTTCTTGGTATATTTCCACTGTACTCTTTCCAGTTTACTCCTGCTTGTTTTCTTATAGGGTTTCCATATTGTTATTCTGTACTTAAGTTTGGGTCTAATGTAACTAGCAAACAATGACTTCATCATTTTGATTTCATAGACTTTATAAATCTTTTTATACAACCTATCATTAGGTTGATATGATTAGAAAAACTCATAGCTGAATCTACCCATATACCCAGGTCCTTAAATGAGTCTACAGTTTAAATCACTGTGTGCTGTACTAAATATTCACCTTATAGTTTATGTCTCCCAAATCTCACATGCTTAGTTTTTGATGTATTTATCGGCATATTATTCTCCTGTACCCAAATTGTCAATCTAGTCAAGTTATTTTTCAGATATGCCTTATCTGTAGCACATGTAATCAGTTTACCCAATTTCAGGTCATCTGCATAGACTGTAGAACACCTCAGATGAAAAAGTTAGATCTGAAAGATACAATCTAAACAAGTAAGGGCCTAGGACAGAGCCCTGTGGGACACCCTGACTGTAACCAAAGATTTTACCTGTCCAGTTGCTGTATGATATTTGCCATGTCCTATTTGTAAGCCATACAGCTATCCATCTTATCAAGCATACACCATTACCTATTTGTACTAATTTACTGATCAGTGTTTTGTGTATGACCCTGTCAAATGCTGAAGTTAAATCTATATAAATTACATAACACAACAATTTTTCTTTCATAGCTGTTATTATATTGTTATAGAACTTCATGTTACAGGTGGTAATAGATCTACTTTCAAAATATGCATGCTGATATATGGTATCAATTCCCAACCTATCCAGTTCTGACAATAACATATCCAATATTACCTTCTCCGTTATTTTTCTACAACATGAAAGTAGAATTAAGGGTCTATATGACTCTGAGTTTGTCCTACTCCCCATTCCCTTAAAGACAGGTTTAATAATTGCATGTCTCCAATCTTGAGGAGTCTCTTCATATTTATATGACCTAGTGAATAATAAATATAATGGTACCATAAGTTCTTGCTGAAGTGTTCTCAGGTCATTGTTACTAATTCTGCCTCCTTGCTGTGCTTTGTTTGGATTCAGTTTGCACAGTTCTTTTTCCATAAAATCTAATTTGATTCCAGTATCTGGGGTTACCTGGATGTCACTAGGACAACTTATTACTCCTTTTGTGGAGCCAAACTATTTGCATAAGATTTTGTAAATACATCTATAATCTGCTGTGTCTGAGAATAAATTTTAGAATCTGAACACAGTTTATCAATTTGTATGTTTTACTCCTTCCACATCTTATGTATATTTAAAAAGGTTTCCTATTATGCTTAATATCTTTATATATATTTTCTTCAATTATTTCTTGATGTTGTCTCACACTATGATTAACCTGTTTGTCTAGCTTGTTTATTTCAGTTTTCAAAGTTGTAGTTTGACCTCTGTTCCATTGCTTATATTTTTGTCTCTCGCCTTAATCAGATATCTTGTTCTTATGGAAATATATCCGCCTGATGTTGTATGCCTAGATCCTGATATTAAACATTGTTTTGATTTTTTACACTCAAACAATTTCTCTTTCAAAACTTTCCACATTCCATCTGCAGTTTTTCCACTTAACATCTCACTCAAGTAAGTTTTACATAGTGACTGTTTTGTTTCCATGTAATCTGTAATTAACCTTCTGTGCATTGGTTTAGATTTCAGTTTGGCAAAATTATCTAACAACAAATTAACCTTTATAACCCCATGATCACTGCACATCAACGATGGTAAAACTTGACTTGAAGTAACAGTATTTCCTTTAAGAACACAAACAATGTCTAGTATGTTCCATCCCCAGGTAGGATTGTTTACAATCTGAAGCAGTTGTTGTTCCTAAATATATGTTGTGAATAATTTCCTTATTAACATTGTTGAATTAATATTATTCCAGTCAGTTTCTGGTAAATTTAAGTCCCTGGCTAATATAATTCTTCCTTCCTGTGGTTCATGCAAGAAATGTATGAATTCCTCTAGGTCATCTGCACTTGACTTAGGTGGTCTATACACTCCAACAATTGTTAAATGTGCCAGGACTGTCCTTATTGTCACAGTTACACAGTCTATAGTATTGGTGTTATCACTGAACATGTAATAAATACAGGTCTCATAACTATCTTTAATCCCTATCATAAAACCTCCACCTGATTTTCTGTTAGAATGTCTGTTACAGTAAAAACATTTATACCCTGACAGAACTGGTTTCCAGCCATTGTTCTTTAAACATGTTTCACAAACAATAACAACATCAATCTTGTGGGAATGTAGCAAATTTTCCAAAAAAAATGTTATTATTAATGCTCCTAGCATTACCAATCACCAGAGATGCAACATGTGTTGCTATCTGTGAACTGTTAAATTTTTGACCTGGCAAAACTTTTGTCTACTGTTTGTCAAATATTGCAAAATATCTGCTGCAAAAATTCTCTTTTCTGATTTTGATAAATGCACGCCATCCTGTCTGAACACGTGTGCCCAAAATTATTGCATAGATGCACTACACATTTCCATTTTTTAAAACAGGACATTTTTCCATGAAGGTATTTACCCAAAAAATCTTTTAATTCACAGTAACCTGACTATACTTTCTATAGGTGATTTGTGAAAAATACGTCCTAACACCATTATAAGCTATATTATCCAAGAAAGCTGTCAGTTCCCTACTAACAGTCATTTAATCCTTGCGGATGACATAATTTGTACCAGCATGAATAAAAACAGATCCATACATTAAGGTTTTCCAAGACTTCTCTCACATTGTCTATTTTTGCTCCTGACAAGCATAACACTATTAGATGTTCATTATCTTCTCTGCAAATATAAGTATCAGTTCCTCTAATAATTGAATCTCCAGTTACAAGAATATCTTTACTCACCAAATCTGAAGAATCTTCAGCTTCTGATACAGTAATATCTGCTCTATCAATTGTTATGAAGGATAGATAATCACCATTGGTCTTATTAATCCCACTGTTTTCATTGTGTATTAAATTCTCATCCAGCTGGCTTTGTAAACCCACAGCTTGTCATGTAGTCAACATCTGTCTTTGTCTTCTTTTTATCAACAGTAATGTTCTTCAATCCTTTCATGTTCAGTTTTGATTTCTTCCTTTTCACCTGCCCCTTGCCTCTTTTTTTCTACCTTCTCTTTTGGAAAAATGATGACTTTTTCTGTAGACTGAAGGTTTTCTGATAGAAAATATTATCATTCCCCATAACTTGTGTGTTACATAACAAAGCAGTGTCCATTTTAGTATGTATTCTCTTTACTTTACACACATTAATCAGTTTCTTTTTCTTCCTTGTTATTTGTTGTGAACTTCTTCCTTTCTTTCTTTTTTGTTTCCTTCTAAACAAACCACATCCTCAGATTGCTGAATACTTACATTCAAAATTCCAAAGTTGTCAGGGGCATCATCTTGTTTCATAGGGGTTGGATGATCTTTGCAGACAATAGATGCATCATTTCCTAAATGTGTTCTATTTGTTCTTTGTGTAACATTATTTATTTCATCAGTCCAGTCATGAATATATGAAACAACAGTTCTCCAAGCCATTCCAATTGAACAAGTGCAATCATCAAGTCTAGGATTTACTTCTAACAATGGTAAGCAAATCATCCAACTTTTGACACGAGGAACACAGATTACCAGAGTAATCACCTGTTACCTTTAAATATGCATTGCATTTATTACACTGTGCAAGATATTTGTGCATTAGCAAATCGTTAATTGCATACTCATTTAAGGAATCCATGTTCAGTTTCAAATGAATAAAATATTGTTAAAGAAAAGAATAATCAAAATCAGTAATCACAGAATTCAAAGAGAGCTTAAATCAACTTCTATGACAAAAAAATCACAGGAGCAATATACACTAAATACTAAAGTTATTCAAGTAAAGTTGTTCAGACAATACAAGTTCTGCAAGCCAGACAAAAGTTGTAATTCCTTTACATTGTGTGGTAGCTTCTGCTCACTATTGCTTGCAATGGCACATCTTTTTAACAGCAAAGATCAATAAATCACAAACCAATGTAGGATTGTTTAGATATGCTCAGGATTTTCCTCTCTGCAGTCTGTGTGAATTTATAGCTGTCTAGGCCCCTTGGAGTTGCTAGAGCTCACCTGTCTAAAATCTCTCCCTTTCTAATAACCATGAGTGAAATTAAAGATAAAACCAACAAAATATAAATCAAAGCAAATCCTGTTAACAAGCTAGCCCTTCCTACTTACAAACAGTGAAAAACAATGATAACAAATAAAATATAAATTCAAATAAAACATCTCTTACCAATCAGCTAATGCTCAGGACCATGAGAAAACATTAAAGATCTATATTGGTAAAGATACATTCACACCAGCAGAAAGATTTGATCCTGTCAAAACTGTGGCAGATGGGCAAAGTATTAAAAATAGGAGACAGCAGAGTGTGGAAAATGATTATTCACTGTACATCAAACAGAAGGTAAGCAAATTTATCCCAGCAATCAGTTAATGTCAACAGGGAGGTGTGAAATTCAATCTGCTGTAACCAGCTCTATTCAGAATATTTTTATTGGAAGATCAAAGAGATTTTTTGATGCAGAACAGGCTAAGGAGAAAATAAAATTTATCCAACAAAAAGTGAGCCAGCAAACAGAAGAGGACTCTGCACTCTGCTTCTTATTCTTCTGTCAATAAAGCTCATAAAGATACTTGCCAGTGTAACTTTTTCTAATGTTCCAATGTTCCAAAGAAAAATGCTTGAGCAACAGAGAAAACAAAGGAGTTGACTAGAAGAATCAGTAGTACCTTGGACTTGAAGCTCAATCTGGTGCTAGGAGATGAACTTGAATAGGAAGAAGAACAGCAACACTGAAATTAGTGAATACATGGGAGACTATAAAGCATCAGTCACATTTGTGAAATATGGATTTGCAAGAAAAAGTGGCTGAAAAAGACTGGCTTTTGTTGACTTTGTTAAACTTGGGAGTGGACTGTAAAGCATGTATCCCATTTTACATCAATGTTTAGAAGGACACTAAAAGGGGGAAGATAACTATAAATAAAACATGTTTTGTTCTTATTAGTATTTATATAAAACATTTCATTATATAAACTACATGCTATACATAATAAAGAAGTTTTGTGTAGTGTGTAGTCAGGAGTACTTTAAATGTGGGCAGACTCTTTTCAGTGACTGTTGTATGTGTTACAGATATTAAAGTAAACAAGTACTTTTTTAGTTGTAAGAAATAAAGGCTTTACTGTATAAGAAAAGAAGAAAGGCAGGACAAAAGCAAGTTTAAAGTTATGCTGTCATCTTGGGCTGCTGATCTGGAGTTTAAAAGTGAACTGATCATATTATATGTAGAATTAAGTTTTTTTTTAAATGGGTAAGTGCCTAGATTAATGTCATTGGCTTAAACTATAAACAACTGTTTCTTGTAAGCAAGTAAGCTTGAAAAATAAAGCAAAATGGTGAAAGCCCTGAATAATGCTAACTTTCATACACCTGCAAAATATTAGCTTGTATTTTCCATTAGCAAATGTTCAGTGGGAGTAAAGAAGTATGCAGCTGAAGGCAGCTGTATATTCTATTCTGATTGAAATTTACAAAAAATCATATTGGTGACTATGTTTACATGGAGAGTGAGCTGTCTGCAGGTGCAGGCAATTCATCTTGAGAGATGCAATGGCAAGCAGTTCAGTGAAAAATAAAGTCTGATATTTTGGGAAGTGAATAAGAGATAGAAATTTCCATAGCAGCCTTAATACTTTAATGCATTTAATAGAACAGCATACAATTTATTTTTATTTAAAAATAGTCAGTGAACATTTTCTTAGGACTAAAAGTTAATGTTTTCTGAAAGCATGCAAGCTGTTTTTCATATCTGGGAGGGTACAGAGATAAAAGAAGAGACAGTAATCAGTGTAAATGGGAACACAGGTTGTAGCATGCACTTTAGCATGGGTAACCTTAATTTTAGGTTAGGTAATTCCTATGGGTGCAGCTGTTGATTTGGAGTAACTGTTTCTATATGAAGTAGTAAACTTCACTTCTGAAGATGTACATAGTTTTCTGTGTTTCATTCAAGTTACTAGGGGATTAGGGGATTCTGAAAATGTATTTAGTTTTTTGTTTGAGAGTTTTCATTAAAACAAAGTCGACATAGGTTTGAATGTCAATGAGAAGAAACAACTGTATAAAAGATCAGCCTGCCAAACATTAGTGTATGCATGTAATACAAAAGTTGAAATTATACATTCAAAAAATGGTCATGTATAGCACTTGGGAACAATAGCTTTTTATCATAATGGTTATGCTGTCCACATTGTCTTGAAATGTAAATGGACTTACAGATCTAAACAAAAAGGAAAATAGTATGGAATTATATTAAGAAATGCAGGGAACAAGTAGCCATGCTTCAGGAGACAGATTTGGAAAGAAATGAGCATATAAATTTGACAAAGAAAGGATATTGGGATGGATATTCAGCAGAATAACAGGCACAAAGGAAAAGGAGAATAATTATACTTATTGCTGGAGGTATTCTAATAGTGACAGAAGAGGAAACAAAAAAGGTAATGGTAGATTTGTCATAGTAAGGCGCTATTGGCAAGGGAGGATGATTTTATATATATATATATATATATATATATATATATATATATATATATATATATATATATATATATATACATATATATATATATATATATATATATATATATATATATATATATATATATATATATGTTCCATGTAAAAACCGCTATTATGGAGCTTAAGAAATTTTTGGGAGAAACTATCAGCTTTCAGCAGGGATTATTACTTATAGATGGAGAATGAAACTTGTTTTGAAATTGTGAGGATAAATCAGGTATGATAATACCCATCAACTGTCCAGATTTTCATAGAATATCCAACATTTTCCTTTAATTTTTTTTTTCTTTGCCTTGTAAAATCTGTGGTTTTCTGGCAAATCAGTGAGGACTGAAGTCACTAAATAATTTCATACATTTGAGTTTCAGCATCATGTCCTTTAGAAAATGTATGCTAACACAAATCCTGTTATTCTAATAATGTTCTAAGTTTAAAAGAGCAATATTTAAAATCTGGCCTTTGTTCTTTTATTATTTTAGGCTTTGCCCATATTTCTTGTGCTTAGAGGTAAACAGGTCTGGGTGGGAATTATAAGCAAAAATATAACAAAAGATTGTAGATTTCTGAAGAAATATGAAAATATTTGGTATGGAAGATGTGAATTAAGCAGTAGGAACTCTGACAAAATGTACATATTGTTCACCAAGGTACAGTAGCTAAGCTAGGTGAGATTGAAATAATATTTTACAGGAACATGTGCATTTAATTGAAAGTTTTGAGACACATTCAATAACTACTTCACAACATGCACTGATGAAAACTAAGATAAAATGCAGGGTGGGGAAGTAAAAATGAGATACTGGTGCCTTACAACCTACTTATTAAAAGAGAGGAATTTAAAGAATGGGTAGTGGAAATTATTCAAGACGTATTAGGGAAGACAGAAATAGCTTCAAAAGTTATAGCTATTGAGTGGGATAAAATGAAATGGAGTTTAAAAATAGACTAAAAATAAAACAGAAAGATATAAGGTTAAGAAGTAATGTGAATTACTTTGATGGGCTAATAAAGGTTAAAGTATTGCAGAATGAATGTAATCTCAAATAACAAGAAGAGGCAGAAATGTAGAATACTAATGAGAAAAGAAGGAAGTATCTAGATAATATGCACGAGTTTAGAAAGATTGCTGTTAAACACAAAAATAGAAAGGGTTGTCACCAAACTTAGAGAGCCTCTAACAAGCAAAATGACGAGAGATCCTGTAGATGTATTAGAGATATTTAAGAAATTTTATGAAAATGTGTATAAAGCAGAGAAATGTAGAAATTAAGAAAGAGCATAAATAGATTTTTTTATGGAAGACTTAATTACATTAAGGTTAGAGGTAGATGAGGCTCAGCAACTAATAGTTAAGATAGGAGGAGATGAGATTTAAATGGTGATGTATAATCAACTTCCAGGAAAGTGATAAAGATCTAGAATATTTTGTTTAACAGTATTTTAAAAGGAGGATAAGCACTATTATCTTGAAAGAAAGATGTGGTGGATGTATTACCCAAGATCATAATGAACAATCAGACCCAGCTTCATACAGACCCATTTCAATTTTAAACTAACATTATAAAGTGTTTATGTCTATATTAGATAAAAGAATGGCAACGGTATTGCCAAAATTTATAGATAAGAATCAATGTGGTTTTGTGGAGGGGAGGCAAACACTTGACAACATTAACAGAACAATAATGATCCAAAGGTAAAGAGAATGTAGGAAAATACCACTGTGGTTGGTGGGTCTTGATGCAGACATACCATTCGACAGAGTAAGCTAGGATTTTATGAGTAGGGCAATGGAAGCATTTGAATTCTCTGATACAATAATAAGGTTAAATTCTGAGGATATATGAAGGATTGGAGGTAAGAATTAAAGTGGGATGGTTCCTGCCTGACAAGTTGTGTTTGAAGAGATATTTTTATTTATTATTTGCTTTATATTTAGAGCCATTGGCAAAGAAAATAAGGGACTCAGAAATGCAAGGATATAATTGGTATAGTAATCTAGAAAAGTTGGATTTATTTACAGGTTATATTATTTTGTACCTGATAAATCCAGAAAAGACATCATAGTGTTTTAGAACATTATGATATCATAGATATCATATCAATTAGTTTCAGGATATAAAATTAGTGAAGACAAAACAAAGGCTATAGCCAAAATTATGCACTCACACATGAATTAGTTCAGAAATACCTATAGATATATATATATATATATATATATATATATATATATATATATATATATATGTATGGGGACATTATAAGATGGTATATAAGAGTATGGATTAAAAAGGATTCTGTTATGGCAGCTAATGATATATGGGAATAGACTAAATAAAAATATATAAAAACTGAGAAAATGGAAAATCTTGTTTATGGATATGGATAGTAGGGTATAGGCAATGAAAATGTATTTAGTCTCTTTAGTTTTATATAAATAAAGGATTATCATTTATTCCAGGCTTCTTTGTTTCTGAAGAAAGTTTTGTTCATGACATTGTTTCATTTTGTAGGAATCTTAACCTCAAATTATTTTTTCAGGAACAAGAATCAGCAAAGATCTCTGATGAATTCAAATACCACAGATCTTCCTTCATGCCACCTGTGAATCATCACGTCTCCATGTTTCAACAGGCCATAATCAAAGACCTTCACTTTCAATTTAAGTCAGCCCCACCTTTTCTAAAAATTGTATGGTGAATATTAACAAATTAGCCAAAAAACACGATTTGGTTATTATTGGTGCTGACAAAGGTGGATCAATAGTTGTTCAGGATTTTTCCCAATATGATCATGAAGCACTGAATCAATTATCTAATGTGCGATATTACTCTGAATTAACCATCGACCCAACATCAGTTTTTAAACAACAGATTGATTCATTTCTCAATTCAGCTGTTGAAGAGGGGATTATCATTAAAAATACACAGTCCCAACTCACCGTTTCCAACCCCTGTCCACAGTACATATATTTTTTACCCAAACTACATAAGGATCTGCAGCATCCCCCAGGCAGACCCATTGTTTCAGGTAAGAATTCACTAACGGAACCATTATCCCTGTTTCTAACAAAATATTTAAAACCCTTGTTGCAATGTGTCTGTTCAAGGATTGGAGAATTTTTGCAGATCATCTCTGATACACAGCTTGAGCCAAATTGGTTACTTTGCACACTGGACGTAAAATCATTATATACAAATATACCACACTGGGCCAGTTTGGAGGCTCTGGAATACTGGCTTAACAAGACTGAACTATACAAGCTAGATTTCAACACCCTGTTGTTGTGTCTGACAGAACACGTATTGACTAAAAATGTGTTTTTTTAATAAGGTAAATGTTATTTGCAAACTAAGGGAACAGCCATGACTTATTCATGGCCTATTTTGAGGAACAGGTCATTTATGACGATTCTCACAACATTTATATTGAGGAAATAGATATTTGGCGAAGATATTTGGATGATTGCTGGTTGGTATGGAGGGCTGACAGTGAGTATCTTTTGGAATTTGCCACTTATTTGAATGAAAATAAATGGGGAATTGAATTTTCTGTCAGCTATGATAGAAATAAAATTATTTTCTTAAATGTTTTGGTTTGCCGCGCATCTGACCATACGCTGACAACAGAGATCCATTGCAAATTCCCCGAAAACAACTCACTGCTTTCATCCTCCCCACATTTGCAAAAACATTCCTAAATCACAATTCATGCGTATCAAACACATTTGTTCTGATCAGCACACTTACATACAATCCAGGGATGATCTATTACATAAATTTCATGATCGTGGCTACAAAATGGGCCAGCTATTACATACTATACACACTGTGGACAAGATGAAAAGGGCAGATTTGCTTCTTTATAAATCAAAGTCAAAATCCAATTCTGCATCACCTAGACTTATCACAACATATAGACACAACACCAACACATTGCTTAATATTGTGCAACATAATTGGAACATATTAACATGTGAACCCAGACTTTATGATATTCTTGGTGACAGATGCTCCTTTTCCTTTTGGAAAGGCAAAAATCTATCATCTTTTTTCAATCACTTCAAACACTTTGAAGTGAAAACCACAAACACCATTCAAACAACATTATCAGGTGACCCCCTATTTGGATGTTTTCCTTGTGGACACTGCATTTATTGTACCAAACTACTCAAAACCACCAGCTTTACCAGCCAGAATACTCCTGAAGTATTTAATATAAAATTTTTTGGTAATTGTTCTTCAGATTGGGTCATTTATTTGGCCAAATGTACTTGCCCTGCATTTTATGTTGGTCAAACATCAAACATCGAGACCCTTGAAACTCCGAATATCTGAGCACCTCAGTGATATTAGGCATAAAAGAGAAAGCAATGCCTTATACAAACATTCCCTCATACATCAAAAGGCCAGTTTCAGTTTCACCATTATAGATAAAATCTTGAGGTTTAGACAAAACAAATTAGGTTGGCATGATTTGCTTGATTCAATGGAGAAAAAATGGATCATTAAACTTGCTGGGCTCTTTAAGCCAGGTCTCAATGAACATATGTAATTAATCACATGTCTCATGAATTATTTATATATAGGTTCTTTTTTATATGTACTTCACACACTGAAGAAAGCTCTAAATTTTGTATGTGCCGAAACCGGTCTGTGTTCTAAGAACCTAATACTTTTAATAAAGTATTTCATATTTATTCAAGGTGCCTTGTATGCTGGTCCTCCTTCTTTGCCTGATATCAGGCATATTTTTATCAACCAGATGAGAAGTTGTGGACAATAGCTAATAAGCAGTTGAAAGAATTTATCTGGGAGGAGAAGAGGACAAGATTTAAGTGGGCTAAGTTGATCCTTCCATTAGAACAAGGTAGTTTAGTATTACCTGATTTGAAGGAATATTTTATAGCTACACAGTTAAGGCTCATATACATAACACAAGCAGAAGATTATAATTCAAAATGGAAAAGAATGATGATGAAGTGGGGGGGTCAAGAAATGAATACAGAGTGGTATTTTGGATGCAGATCCTTAAGGAGAATAACAACAAACATACATAATATTATATTTATAAAGTAGCAGTAAGTATGCAAAGAACTAAGCCAACACAAGAACAATGAAAGGAGATTCTACTGATAGGAATGTCTACAAGTAGGAGTACAGAAAACAGGCCAAGAAAGGACTGGAATTTACTGAAGAAAGCTGGCAAAGGAACCAGGGTATCAAAAGCCAATAACTAGAGAAGGAAAGTTAAGAGATTGAGATGAGGCCAAAAAGAAGTTTGCATTGTAAGTCATAGACTACCTTCCCTAGCAGGGATTGATATCAAAGCACAAGCAAAGATAAATGAATAGGGAAATCTTAAGTGAAAGACCTGTTCTGGTGGAGTTTTTATTTGAAGTTAGAACAGAAGCTGCTTTTAAAGGGGATAATTAATAGGGCATATAAAATACTGCATGATAACTATAAAAATCAATCAGAGGAGGTTAGAAAAGGATGGGAAGAGAGGGACTGGAAAAGCAATTTACAACACAACAATGGGAGGATATTTGTATGGCTCTCAAATATGCAACAACATCCAGATGGTTTAGAATCTTTGTTTGGGAGTGTTTACATGGGTATTTATGTACCCCAAGCAGACTTCAAAGAATTTTTCAAAAGAAAAACAACACAACTTCACCGCCATGTAGATAGCAGACATTGGAGGTGTGATGGGGAAGAAAGAGTTAACTGGGAACATAAAATGTCTCTAAGGATATGCTTTTTTGAGCTGGGGCACAAGATTTGAATTGCAGAGACATAGCAAGGCCTTATTAATTTAATTCTGTTGGCTGCCAAAAAAGCAGTTGCTAGAAAATGGAAATCAAAGTATAAACCACAGTATTTGAGGTACTAAATATTATAAAAGAGAAAAAAGAACTGTAAGATGGATTTTTATTAAAGAAAAGGAGCAAAGGAGCAAATTACATAGAAATAAATGGAAATTGAGGGAAAACATTATGTAGAATAATGGTCAGAAGGAGGAGGAGGAATGAGATTTATGGGAAGGCAGGAATTCAGCAATTTATGTAATGTTGGACTGATAATAGTAACACAGAAAGAAAAGATATGACATGTATAACGTATGTAAATGGAAAAATTGTATTTTTTTTCTGTTAAGGTATGTTTGCCTATGTCTTAAGTGATAATTTAATAAAGAGGATTAAAAAAATAGGTGGACTGTTCATAGACATGATCAGAACATTAGAAACAGTCAGCCATAGCCTCCCCTTGATAAGTTAAACATGTTTAGCTTTGGAACCAAAACAATATTATGGTTCCAAAGTTACCTTCAAGGCAGAGCATTCCAAATGTATTCAAGGAATAATATTTTCTCAAGCCAAGGATTCTTCAACAAAGGGGAACCCCAGCATTCAGTTCTGGGTTCATTGCTTTTCTCACTTTTCATCCGTGATCTCAAAAATGACCTTTGGGTTTCTAATACCATGGCAGGAATGGATCGCATTCTTAAGTCAAAGTTCGATTAAAGTTCATGAAATTAGTATTGTTTCAATCTTTGATGTCAGCCAGACCCACAATGTACTCAGAAATTTGTATGGAATTACATGCATTGGTAACATATCTAAATATGACTGTAGATTCTTTTTCATAAGACCCATTGCTCCTACTACTATTGGAAATATCTGGGTATGTTTCTTCCACATTGCTCTCATTCCTGCCGGCAAATCTTGATATTTTATGACTTTGTGTTTTTCTGTACTCAAGACACTGTAGTAACTGGGTGTGGTGACTTCAATGATCAATGCTACTTTTGTCTTCTTTTCATGCACCCCATATCCACTTTTCTAGCATCTATCTTTTGAACTGTTGGTAATGGGTGATCCCATGTGATGTAGACCATCATTTTCTGTGATGCTTTGTCACTTATGTTTCCAGTGTTTTTCAGCCACTTCAGTACCATAATGTTTGCACAATCCCCAGTGCACAGTCTTGCCACATTAATAGGCCTTTCAGTATACAGTCCGTCTGCCAATAGTATGTCACAACCAGCAATGAGGTGTGCAACTGTTTCCAATTCTGTTTTACAAAACCTACATTTGTCTGTTTCTCCCACATGTTCAATGGACTTTGTAAACCAGCGTGTACATAGCCCACTATCTTGGGCTGCCAGTATTAACCTTTCATCTCTAGGTTTGAATTTGCCTCTCCTTAACCATTCCTGCATTCATTTTTGATCAACATGAGGTTCTTCCAGAAGTTTTATATACTTGCTACTATATTTATGTATTTTCCATATTTCTTTCCTTCTCATCTGGTCCTTTACCTTATATTCTTTCTTTTGTATTTTGGCACATTCACTTGCTGCCTGATTTTTATCTACTTGTGGTTTGATTTCCATTCCTGCTAGACACCAATATGCTACTGCTAGACTAAACAGGGAAGTCATCTTAGATTTATTCTCCTCATGTTTCAAAACCTTCACTACATTTGGGTCTTGTGAGGTCAGCAGATATGTATGGAGTCCCACAATTGCAGATCTGTACATGTAATCAATTTCAAGGAGGCCCATCCCTCCTTCAGAATGGGGAATATATAATATTGGTATGCACTGATTTTTATAAATCATTTGGTGAGCACGAAGCATTCTTCTTGTTTTCCTATCTAATCTATTAAACATGTTTTAGAGCCAGTCAGTCACTCCAAAATTGTAAGTTAGGACAGGAAGAGCAAACCGGTTTATAGCTTGGATTTTGTTCCTAGATGTCAACGTTGTTTTCACTATTAATTTAAGTCTTCTGAAGTACTCCTTACTAAGTTTTATTCATATTTGTTCATGTTTTGTTGTTGATTCTTCATCATTTCCCAAATATTTATACACTCCCTCTTGCTCAAGTTCTTTTATATCACATTCTTGTCCCAAACTTAAAGGTTGCTTTTGCATATTTATCAAGACCAAATGACATTGTTATATAATTTGAACATTTTTGACAACTTGCAGTTGTGCTTTCATTTCCTCATCTGATGAGCTGTACAGTTTTAAATCATCGACAAAGAGAAGATGAGAAGTCATTAGACTGTTGTTTTCTAGGAGCCAAATTGTCGCCATGGCCTAAGCTGTTAAGTAGACAGCTTAATGGGTTAAGGGCAAGACAGAATAGCAGTGGTGACAGAGAGTCATTCTGGAATATCCCCCTTTGAATTTTTATCTCTGGAATAATAATTTGTCCTTTGTCATGGCTTAATTGCAAAGTGGTCTGCCATTGTTTCATGGTCACTGTAATGTCATTGATCTTATACATTTTTAAGCACTCTTTTTATCCATGAATGTGGGATACTATCAAATGCTTTTTTATAGTCAATCCATGCCATACTTAAGATTCTTCCCCTTTTTACAGTTCTCCAGTATGACTTTATTTAACAACAAATGACTGTTTGCTCCATATGACTTTCTTTTATTGCCCTTTTGTTCTATTGCCATAATTCAGTTTTCTTCTAAATGACTATAAACTCTGTCGGCATCAATTCCAATGTAAAGTTTGTACATTATCAGAAAGCAAGTTATTAGTCTATAATCTTTAGGGTAGCTTGCAGGTTCACTCTTAAGTAGGAGCATTTTTGTTCCTGTTGTTAGCCAGGTTGGTGTCTGTCTGAGGTGCGCATAGAAATAGTTCTTACTCATGGCTAAATCTTCATGCAAAGATTTTAATACTTTTAACCAGAAGTTAGGTACTGCATCAGGGCATTCCCAGTCTGAATATTATAATGTATGCTGATGGCCTTCTCAAACTTTCAAATAATAAACTTCCACAGCTTCAGCTGAAATTAGGATTTGCAACTGGACTCAAAACAGGTTGCTCACCAAGACCTTAAAATTTAGCATTGTAATCTTGGGAACACCTCAAAAATTCCCAAGAACACCAGTATTGTTGCTCCAGATAAAATGGAAGCATCCTTTCAAATGTGACTGAACAAGGATACATTGGCCTCACTATCCTTCCCTAAACAAGTAGATATTATTATAAATAAAACACTCTCACAACTAAAATTGTGCTATAGAATATCCCACTTACTTACACCAGCCTCCTGCCAAGCTACAGCAAAGAATGTTTTATATTTGAAACTCTGGCAAATAATATATACATAGGAGATATAACAAACCTATACATTTACAATTAAATAAGTGAAATAGAAAAGGGAGAATAGAGTTAAAGTAAAAGAGTAGAAGTGGTGGAGATATGGGCAGTAGTAGCTAGGTTAGGGAAGCTAGTAAGATGAAAGAGGAGACTAGATTATGCATATTGGGCTTAGATCAGTAATGGTGTGATTAACTCACAGTTTAGGATGAGTGAATTATAATGTGGATCACGTGTGTAGAAGATAAAGATACTACGCAGTTGGAGGTAACTGTTTAGGTGACAAGTCCTTCAGATGGACAGCCACATTTAAACTTTTGCTTTAGTAAGTATTGTTTGAACTATGTAGTTTGTGCTATCAGTTAAAAATGGGGGAAGTGGCTGCAACACCTTTGGGGCCAGTACAGAGAAGCAATGGATAGTAGAGTGTGGTCTGAGAGAAAGGGTGTGTTGGAAAAGACCAGCACTGGCTTGGCTTCTTAGGTTCCTAATAGCCTTGCTCTTGGTCAAACTACCATTTATATTAATAGTAACATTACGCAATAAGACTGGAAACCCTTTGTTAAGGGCCTTAAAGTAAGTAGTTGGCTGGTGGCAGTGATAACTACCTTATAGTTTAGGCAAAAGGGGGCATAGCTAATAAACCTGTGCCAGCCTTTCCCAGGTGTGTGTGTGTGTGTGTGTGTGTGTGTGTGTGTGTGTGTGTGTGTGTGTGCATGTGTGTGTGTGTGTGTGTGTGTGTGTGTGTGTGTGTGTGTGTGTGTGTGTGTGTGTGTGTGTGTGTGTGT
Source organism: Protopterus annectens (assembly GCF_019279795.1). Taxonomy (NCBI): domain Eukaryota; kingdom Metazoa; phylum Chordata; order Ceratodontiformes; family Protopteridae; genus Protopterus; species Protopterus annectens. The sequence goes on from NC_056739.1 coordinate 738,400,513, forward strand.
GTGTGTGGAACTCAGACCTCAAAGAGTGAGTGTGTATCAGCTACTTGGGCAGGGACATGAAACGCTGGTTGGACAGAGAGGGTGCTGGAAGTCTTGGCTTGGCCACTCAGCTGAGATCTCAACTCTATAGCTGTGCCAGTTAGGAGTCTTATTAGGGATCTGGAGAAAGAAGGAGAAGCCAGCCCCAGACTGACTGCGGTCTCTGTGTGCTCTTGAGGGAAATTGCACTTGATGCAGAGAGCTGCATCTGGAAACTCTGTGTGTGTACCTTGTCATCCTCTCAGTGTACGTCCCCCACTGTTGCCAGTGGTGATGATTGAGACTTCTTGATTACTGGTTCAGTGGTGGGTCGTCACAGAGTAAATCATGTGATTTTCTTAAAGTTTGATTCGATTCTAAAATGGGAGTCAAGGTCTCAATGACACTAGTCAATTAGGGGAATGAAGCAAAAGAAACACCCAATCAGGCAGGGTCTTATCTGTCTCATGTCTTATATATTCAAATGAGACACTGAGGCTGGGTATGTGTTCAAGTCATTTATTATACATACACACAGGAACTGTAACTTGTATATATACTTCATATACTTACTGACTGACTTGTTACTTCTAACACACACGTGCATCTTCATTCAAGCTTACATTCACACTGACTGACTACACAAAATGGCACTGATCTCGCATGTGCTCAGTAACTTATGTGCACGTGCTATCTAGCTACAGTGGCTGACTATGTTCAATATACACACAATGATCTACACCCTCCCTCTTTAATTTTGTTCGACATGCAAAATACAAGAACAAAGGCATATTTAAGAGCTAGACATTATTTCAACATTTCAACAAAACATAACTGATTTCAAGTCCAAGTCACTGTGTATGTAGGACTGGGTTTGCAAATTCTACCTGATCTAGTTACATAGGAATTCAAACTGAGTTTAGAAAAAGGCACATTTGCTGGGGATTCATTCAGCACTGGTACATCTAGGTTTACATCACAGTTGTTTGAAAAAAGCACACTGTCCTTTTGAATTTGAACATTGATGAGTCACTCTCGAAATTAGAGTCACTGGCACAGGCAATCTTCTGTGGCACTGGTTCTGAGGCAGGCAGCACATGTCTGTGATTCCTTCTGTAATCCATTTCTCCAGATTGTATGATGTAAGATCTCGGTTCTTTCACAAATGTCCTTCACGATTCCTACATGATCATAACCTTTGGATATTTGCATTCTCACAACTTCTCCTTGTAATAATGGTCGAAGGGATTTACTGGTTTAATCATAGTACAGCTTTTGTGAATCATGTTTTCTCGAAAGCTGAACTTTGACCACTCTATTATTCTTTGCGTTTGGTACTAACAATTGTTTGCTGATTGGAAGAGTTGTTTGTGGTTGTCTAGACATCAGTCTTTGAGCAGGTGAACCAAGCAAGTTGTCTCAAGGAATCTTTCTGAGACTGAGTAAGTTAAGGAAAACATTGGCACCATCTCTTTTGGATTTCTCCAACAAATCCTTTGCACTACAAACTGTATGTTCAGCTAAACCATTGGCTTGTGGATACTCAGGACTACTGGTAATATGAACAAAGTCACAAGACTTAGCAAATTTCTTGAACTGACTAGTAAACTATGCACCATTGTTAGACATGACTTTGTGCGGACTGCCATAGACAGAAAAATGTTGCTTCAGTTTTGTAACGACTGTGATGGATGTCAAGTTAGGAAGTAGGTCAATTTCAAACCAATTTGAGTAAGAGTCTACTAACACTAAATAATGCTGACCATTCCATTCGAAAATATCTGTAGCAACCATCGACCAAGGTAATTCAGGAATCTGGTGTAGCTGAAGTGGTTCTTTTTGTTGATGCAGTTTGGTGCTGTTGCAAATTGAACATGCTAGAGTTTCCTTCTCTATATCTCCAGATATAGAAGGTCAAAATACAATGTCTCTTACCTCCTCTTTTGGTTGAATCAGTATCTGGATGACCACAATGCAAGATTTTGATATATTCCTGTTGTAATGCTTTAGGAATTACCACTTTTGGACCTTTCATGATGATTCCATCTTCCATCAGGAATTCATTTCTGTAAGGAAAATACTGCTGAATGTCAAGTGGTAAACCATTTTATCGTGTTGGCCATCCTTGACTGATAAAATTTTTTAGTTTCTGGAGAATTGGCTCTAAAGCTGTGTGAGTTCTTAGTTCATCAAGCCATGATGACAAAAAATGTCTGACTTCCATGACTTCAAAGTCTGTTGTTTCATTTTCATGCTGCTCTGTCATTTGCCTGGGTGTGCGTGACAAAGCATCAGCGAGGTACAAGTGTTTGCCCTTTTTGTAAACAATATTGAAATTGTACTTTTGCAATTTTACCATCATGCATTGCAATCGGGCTGGGGCTGTATGTATTAGCATTTTCAAAACTGTCACTAGTGATCAGTCTCTATATGGACAGGTCTGCCATAAATATAATTATTGAACTTCGAACATGCGAACACTACTGCCAAAAGTTATTTTTCTATTTTTGCATAATGCATCTCTGTTTGAGATAAAGTTCTTGATGCATAAGTAACGGGTATGCCTTCTTGAAGACCTGCTGCACCAAGACCCTACATTGAAGGATCACAAGAAAGAGTTACAGGTTTGTGAACATCATAATATCTCAGTGTGTGTGGACTGGTAATTTTCTTCTTCAGAATATCAAATGCTCTTTGGTGATCCAACCAGGACCAGTTTACATTTTTGGTGCAGAAAGCTCACTCAAGTCTGGGATGAACTTTCCTAAATAGTTGACCATACTTAGAAAACATTGTAAAGATGTGACATTCTCTGGAACTGGCATTTCAACAATTGCTGTTTGCTTAGACAGATCTGGTTGTAAGCTAGAACTTGAAAATAAATGTCCCACATAAGTAACTTCTTTCAGTTTGAATTTACATTTCTGAGGATTCAGTTTGAGATTTACTTCATGTGCACACTGTAGAACTTTCCTGAGATTTCTATTGTGTTTGTCTTCACCATTGCCTCCAGCAATAATGTCATCTACTATAATAGTACATGGATAACCAGAAAACATTTGTTCCATGGCACAGTGAAATACCTTACTGGCAAAATTAATTTCAAATGGCATTCTCAAAAATCTGTATCTACCAAATGGTGTACTGACTGTGGTTAAAAATGAAGATTTGCAAAATTTGCCAAAAGGAGCTTTTGCATCTAAGACTGAAAAAAACAGTGGAATTTGTCATGACAGTGGCTGCCTCTTCTACTGTCTGCATTGGATGATGTGGACACTTAAGTGCTTTGTTTAAGTCTCTTGGATCAATACATATTCGAATATCATCTAAGCTTTTCTTATGAGCTCCGACCATGAAGGATACCCATTCAGTCAGTTCTACTGGAGTAAGGACACCTAAATTCACCATATTGTCTAGTTCTGCTTTCACTTTACTCTGCATTGCTACTGGAATCTTCCATGCTGGTCTGACAATTGGGCTTACTTCATGGTTTAACTTCATAGAATATGTGATGGAAGTTTACCAAGCTTGTCTTTGAAAACATCAGCATAGTCACTAAAAATATTCTGTGTAAAACTATCATTGTTATTCAGACTTATATGGTGGATCTCTTTAGCAAATTAAATTAGTCCCAATCTCAGACTGTCTTTGAGGCCTAACAGTGACTGCATGTGTCTTTTGACTATGTAAAACTACAAGTCATAACTATTTCCATCAGAATGGCATGAAAGAACTACTGTGTCATCAGTCTGAATCTCTTCACCACCAGAAGCAACTAGTTTTGCACACTTTGCTGAATTAAGTTTCTCGCCAGCTTTTACTTTAGCAAACATCTGTGCTGATGTAACATTGCACTTAGATCTAGTGTCAACTTTAAAGTCTACAGGTTTCCCATTAATTTATACAGTACAAAATATTTCACTCTGTTGACAACTGATAATCTACTGTATTAACTGTTTTATCGATCACAGAGGCACCATCAACAGAGAAAGTTTGCTCACAGCTCTCAGAGTTTGCTACAGTCTCTATCTGATCTACTTGCTTCTTCGGATACTTTCTTTTAATATAAGTTTGTGACACTTTAGACTTGCAAACCCTTTTGAAATGATTCCACTTTTTACACTTGTGAAGTAATTGAAAAAAGCTAAACACTTTTCCCGGTTAGGTTCATGACTGCCTCCACAATTGCAACAGTTAACAATGAGGTTTTGTGTGGCACTGTCTCTCAGTTTATATTTATTTTCTATCTTAACTTTCTGCTGCATACTATCAACATTCACACTAGCAGATACTACAAACATGATTTACTTATTTGTAAGCATATTTGTATGCTTTTCTGTAATCTCATGTATTTGACAAATCTGAACGCCTTTGCTCAATATTAATTCACTATCTTGAAGCAAAATCTTTCTCATTGCATCATTATTAACACCACATACAAGATGGTCTGAATGGAGAGATGAAAAGTCAGCAAGCAAAGGAGAGTAGTAGTGCTGAAATTGAATTCATCCTCAAGTCTTGGTGAGTACCTTCGTGAGATGGACCCTGTTTTCACAAAATCTCACTAAGGCGACATTGATATATACACTATATTTATATAGCATATATCATGGACAGAAGTAGGCCATAAATTAAAAGAGATAGCTGGGTGCACAAGACCCAGGATAAAAAAGTGCCCAATCCCGGTAGGTGCACTGGTACAAGGACTGGAAAAAAATGACAGTGTAAAATCCTCAAAATACGGAAACATTCCTACAATGAAGCCAGGCCAGGCCCAGGGGAGGATGCACCCCCCCACCACCATGATGTAGAAGGAAGTAGCAGTCCACAAAAATCACAAAAACTGATAGGCCAAAGAAGAGCCATAAAGATGATAGAGTGGATTACAGAGGATAAGAAAGAAATTATGTATTGTTACTATTATGAAAAAAGCCCAGTATTTCCAGATAGAAGATATACAAAACAATTAAGAGAGAAATTAGAGGAAAGAAAAATACTTCTGCAAGAAAACCTGTTAAAAGCTTCAAATGAAAATTTGCATTCATTAATACAACAGATTTGTGAAAAACAGTATATAGATCAAGAAACTTTGATTGTAAAAAAAGCATCTGAGGAAGTGCGAAAACATAAACAACAAAACCTAGAGATATTTGAAACGTATAAAAAAGAAATATGGACATGGGAAAGAAAGAGAGATTTGATATGGTGCAATATTTATGCAAAGGAGAAAACCAAATTAATCAATATAAAGAAGGCAGCCCCAAAGATATTCAAAGAGAAATATAGGCAAAGACATCTGGATATGGAAAATTTCACAATAAAAAAGATGGAATGTAGAAAAGAAGATTAGTAAAGTAGAAATTAAAAAAAAATAGAACTTGAAGTTATGGAGTGTCTGCAAAGTGAAGGGTTTGGTATAGAAGGTCTAACACAGGTTACATCATAGTATGATGGAATGAGTCCCCAAAGTAAGGAGAAACAGGAAGCTAGGGAACATCTGAAGAAGAAACAGGGACATGGGAAAGAAAAAGAGATTTAATATAGTGTAATATGTATGCAAAGGAGAAAGCAAAACTAACTAATACAAAAAGAGCAGCACCAAATATATTTGAAGAGAAATACAAGCAAAGGAATCCGGACATGGAAAACTTTACAATACAAAAAAATAAGAAGACAAAGAGGAAAAGTAGAAAAGGTGATTAGTAATGGAGAAGTTAAAGAAATAGAAACTGAGGTTATGGAGTACCTGCAAAGTGAAGGATTCAATGTAGAAAATCGAATGCAGAAAGCACCACAATAGGATAGAACAATGGATATCCAAATTAAGGGGAAACCGGTGGAACAAGAAGCAATTGGTCAGGAGCCATATCAAGATATTTTACAGCCTTCCAAGGAAACCAGTATAAACATTCACCTGAAGCTAGACAGCAAGCAAAGGAACAGGAAACTGTGGAATCTCTGATGCAGTCAATGTTGAGGAGTGATAGGCCAGTGAGTTCCCATATGACAGAGCAACAGATGGCACAGGATGAAACTGAAGAGAAGGTGCCACAGGAAGATGCTGAAGAACTTTCTATAGAATGCCTACAGGAAATGGAAAACAAGGGATTTGCCCTCAGTTTGGAAGAAAATTAGCTAAGAGAAAAGTTGCTTGATTTAATAGACATGGATAGATACATTAAGATCAAGGAGAGAAATAAACTGCAGATGGTCAATAAAACCCAAAAAGTCAGATGTCTGATAAAACAAATGAATGCAGTAATTAGTACTGTCCATAGAGATCCATGCAATATAACAGAAGTAAACAGGATATATTACTGCGCTGCTAAATTAATAGCTGATAAAGTTCTACCATAAGAACACAGGGTAGCGAGGGAAAGGAAGGAGAGAAATTGAATACCATCACGGAAGTATCGAATAGAGAAAAGTATATTGCAATTAAGACAAGAAGTGTCACTGTTAGAAGACTATAGAAGAGGGAACAGATCAACAAAAATACTAAGAAAGATAGATGTGATAAAAGCAATGCACTGTATTAGAACAGACCAGGATCTATCATGCACTATCCTAAATAGCAAACAAAAATTTTCAGCACAGGCGGAAAAACTTAGAAGAGATACAGATAAATATAAAAGAAAAGTACAAAATAAGCAATTTATTGAAGACCCAAAAAAGTTTTATAGAGAATTGGGAAATAAGGTAAAAGGAATTGAAAGACCACCAAAAAAAGAGGAAATAGATACATTTTAGAGAAGTAGCTATGAACATCCTGTGAAACATAACAAAGATGCTAAATGGATAGAAGAAGTAAAAGAAAGAATAAGAAGTTTAAAAGTGCAGGATATGAAATGGGATGAAGTAACAGCCAGAGAGATTGAAACAAAGTTAAGAAAAGCCTCTAAATGGGAAACCCCAGGCCCAGATACAGTGCCTAACATTTTGTTAAAAGTATTAACATCTTTGCACGAAGATTTAGCCATGAGTAAGAACTATTTATATGCAAACCCTGAACAGACACCAACCTGGCTAACAACATTCAAAATAAATGCTCCTACTTAAGAGTGAACCTGCAAGCTACCCAAAACTTTATAGCCCAATATCTTGACGTATAAACTATACATGGGAATTGATGCCGATGGAGTTTATAGTCATTTAGAAGAAAACTCAATTATGGCAATAGAACAAAAGGGCAATAAAAGAAAGTCATATGGAACAAAGGATCATTTATTGTTAAATAAAGTCATATTGGAGAACTGTAAAAAGGGGAAGAATCTAAGAATGGCATGAATTGATTATAACGATCATTTGATAGTATCCCACATTCATGGATAAAAGAGTGTTTAAAAATGTATAAGATGCACCCTACACTGATCGACTACATTACAGTAACCATGAAACAGTGGCAGACCACTTTTCAATTAAGCCATGATAAAGGACAGATTATTATCCCAGGGATAAAAATTCAAAGGGGAATATTCCAGGGTTACTCTGTCACTGTTGCTATTCTGACTTGCCATTAACCCATTAAGCTGTTTACTTAACAGCTTAGGCCACGGCTACAGTTCGGCTCCTAGAAAACAACAAAGGGTAAAGACTTCTCATCTTCTCTTTGTCAATGATTTAAAGCTGTATAGCTCATTATATGAGGAACTGAAAGCACAGCTGCAGGTTGTCAAAACGTTTTCAGATGATATAAGAATGTCATTTGGTCTTGATAAGTGTGCAAAAGCAACCTTTACAGCAGGAAAACTGTATCACCAGGAAAACATCAGTTTGGGACAAGAATGTGATATAAAAGAATGTGAGCAAGAGGGACTATATAAATACTTGGGAACTGATGAAGGATCAACAACAAAATATGAACAAATGTGAATAAAACTTAGTAAGGAATACTTCAGAAGATTTAAATTAATCCTGAAAACAGCGTTGACATCTAGGAACAAAATCCAAGCTATAAACCAATTTGCTCTTCTTGTCCTAACTTACAGGTTTGGAGTGACTGACTGGCCCCAAAATGTGTTGGATAGATTACATAAGAAAACAAGGATGTTTCATGCTCACCAAATGATTTATAAAAATCACTGTATACCAAGATTATATATTCCTTGTTCCGAAGGAGGTATGGGCCACCTTGAAATTGATTACACATACAGATCTGCAATTGTGGGACTCCACACATATCTGCTGACCTCAAAAGTCCCAAATGTAGTGAAGGTTTTGAAGCATGCGGATAATAAATCTAAGATGGCTTTTCTGCTTAATTTAGCAGAAGCATATCGGTGTCAAGCAGGAATGGAAATCCAACCAGAAGTAGATAAAAATCAGGCAGCATTAGTGCAATCTGGAGTTGGTATATATAGTTGGGGGTGTGTGGAGGGCACAGCACCTCACAATGGGGGTGTGTGGGGGGAGCAGCCCTCCACCAGGGTGGGTTTGCTACATTGCATTGTGGTTTTATATAACTTTTGTGAAGTGTTTACTTACTCTGTGAACACTTTACCATTCGGTAAATTAAAGTTTTGCTATTTTCATCTCTGCAAATATGTCTTTGGTTATTTTGGATTTTGGCCTTGTGAAGTGTATATATATATATATATATATATATATATATATATATATATATATATATATATATCATAGGATCATAGGAAGTTAGTAGGCTAATGGCCCAAGGGCCCTTACAAGCCTAGCCAAATTTTACCCTTGTTACCATGATCAGCACCTATTGCCCCTGTCAAGAGGGACACAGGTGAAACCCCCCCAGGGTGAATTTACAGTTACCCATCTAATCGTCCAGACTGTGTTTCAAGAGGGCCAATGAGGTGCTCTGTTTGATCTGAAGTGGGAATCTATTCCAAAGTTGTGGTAACCGCTGGAAGACAAATCTGTCCCTCCAGCAGGTTCTACTGATGTCACATACTGGGTTTGGGTCTTTAGGGTGAGTAAACCATGTGTCATTTGTCTTGCAGATGCGCAGTATTTCCAATAAAATGGGGTCAGATATTGCCTTATATGCAAGGCAGAGATCACCTCTGTGTAGTCTGTATGAAACAGAATAAATTGACAGTAATTTCAGCTGATTCACATAGGATAGCTCCTGAAGACATTGAATTTTCTTTGTGAGGAACCTTTGCGGTCTCTCCAATTGCTGCAGGTGCTTTAAAAGGTACATGCCAAAAGGAGCATTGTACTCAATTATTGGCCTAATGAGCGAAGAGTACAGGGGGATGATAACTTCACTTTTTCTCAAGACAATGTCCTTACTTATGAGGTGAGCTATATAGAATGCCCTTCTTACCACTCTGGAGACATGGTGATCAAAGGTAAGGCTGCTGTCAACCTGAGTGCCTGGAACACTCACCACTGAGTGTGTACTTAGGGTATTGCCATTTATGTGGTAATTTTCAGGAACATCACTCTTACCAAAAGGGATGATAATATATTCTTTTGCATTGAGTTTGAGGCCATGACTTTGGCACCAATCATTTGTTTGCATAAGACCTTCTTGAAGGATATTGACATCATTTGAAGATTCTATGACCACACTCAGTTTGCAGTTGTCAGCAAATGTTGTCAGCCACAGTCCCTTATTTTTAGCTTGCACTTCAGAGAAGTAGATTCCAAACAGTAGAGGTCCCAGGAATGATCCCTGTGGAACACCACTGGTAACAGATCTGCTGTTGGAGGTGAATTCCCCTATTTTGACTCTATGGGTTCTATCAGAGAGCCAGTTCACAACCCACCTTATGATATAAGGGTTGATGTCTAGCTGGGAGAGTTTGTCAATAATGCCTTAGTGAGGGATAGTATCAGATGCCTTGGCCAGCTGTAGGTAGGCTGTTTGCACAGATTTCCCCTTGTCCAGGGCCCTTGTGACTGTCTAGAAGAAGTCCACCAGGTTTAACAAGCATGATCTCTCCTTGACAAATCCAAACTGGGTAGGATCTAGTGTTTGGAGATTACCTATATCTTTGTTGATAAGGTCCATGATGATTGTCTCCATGGCCTTGGAGATATGGCTAGCCAGGCTAATAGGTCTGTAGTGCCCAGGATCAGTAGAAGCACCACCTTTTTGCAGGGGGATAACAGCGGTTATTTTCCATTCAGCTGGGATGAAGCCAGTGCCTAGGCTGTGATTGAAAAGAGTAGCCAGTGGTGATGCTAATTCTTGTTTGAGCCCATGTAGGACGCAGCCTGGGATGTTATCAGGTCCCATTGATGCTGTGTTTTTGGCTTTAAAGAGGACGTTTATGGCATGCATGTAGAGATACAAAGTAGGGGACTGGTGGTAGGGATATCATGAGTATGCGTGGTGGGAACAGGGGAGTGAAGTTTTCACTGAACCTGTTGGCTAGCAGGTTAGCTATATCCACCGTCTCAGTGTATGTGTTATCATTAACTACCAGTTTGGTTCAAATCTGAGCCTTACCTTTTAGGTCATGGATGTAACTAAAGAATGCCTTATGGTTGCCCTTGGTTGAGGAAGCTAACTTGGATTTGTAGTTTGCCTTGTCGGACTTCACAAAAGGTCTTATTTGCTTATTTAAGCTGAAGAGGGAGTGTCTCCATTTTAGAGCCCACTCCTTCTTACTCTTGGACAGTAGTGTCTTCCTTTTATTGTAAATCCTGTTAATGGTGGCTGTCCACCAGGCAGGTTTGCTTTTCCTTGAAGAGTTTGTTTTGGTTCTAACAGGTACTGCCGAGTCAATGCAATTATACAGGTGTTTGTATAGGGCATTGGTGTAGAGCTCTACATAGTTACTGGTTCCACCTGAGGGGAGAGGTGCAATGAAGCTATTTATACCATTCTGTAAAAGGTTATAATCTGCTTTGGAGAAGTTTTTTAGTCTAGTTGCTGCTAGGGGAGGGTCAGGTGTGATAATTACCTCAACCTATACTGATCTGAGGTCAGATCTCATCAGGGATGAACACATTGGTGGAGCTACTGTGGTCTCCCATATTTGTATGTACTAGGTCCAGGATGTTGGCACCCTGATGGGGTGTCAACCAGCTGATCCAGGGCATTGGAGTTGACAAAGTTGAGGAACCTTTGGGTAGGTGAGTTTGGGCATGAGTAATTCACCCAGTCAATGCTAGGGTAGTTAAAGTCACCCAAAACTATGGTGTTAGGATGTATCTTGATAGACTCAAGTTGATCCAAATAGGCAGAGTAGGTGTCCTGATTCATGGAGAGGGTTCTGTAGCTAGCAATGACTTGAACAGGTGTCTTATCAACAGTTAATTGCATCTGAAGTATCTCTAGGATGTCACAGTGTTTGACCAATCTGGAGGTGTATTTATCCTTGAAGAATATTGATATACCGCCTCTTTTAATTTTCTTGCCTTCAGTTTGTGGTCTGAACATGTGGAAGGAGGTGAAACTCAATATGGCTGGGGTTCTCTCCACAGCCTTGAACCAGATCTCTGTGACTCTACAAATGTCTGTGTTCTCCAGGGTGAGGACTAATTCTAATGAGTGCAGTTTCATGATAAGACTCCTAGTGTTTAGCAACATGACCTTGAGGTTGTTTTTGGTTGGTATTTTTGCATCGAAAGTTTTGTCCTTGTGACACTGCCTAAAAAAGGCACTATGGGGGTGGCAAAAGCCTTAGCCAGTAGCCGAAATCCCAGGGGTGACAGATGAAGACCATCTCTGGCAAAGTATCAAGGTCTGTCGGTCATGTCATCCCAGGCTGATAGATACTGGATGCCCTTAGAATGACACCAAAAACTCAGCCAGTTATTGAAGTCAATCATTTTCTGTTTGTATTGAGGCATCATTCTAGGTGAAAGTAAAATGCTGCTTAAGGCTAAGGACAATATTTGTCAGCATGGAAAGATATGGTCAACAGACCATGCTGCTTTGCCAGGGATGGCCTGCACCTCTCCCCTCTAGGCTTTCAAATATTAGCTAAAACATTCTCTTCCCCCATAGTGCCTTTTTTAGGCAATGCCACACTGAAAGTACTTCCAACATAGCAAATCAAAACCAAGAAAATCTAAACATATTACTGCTCAGTGCAAGGAGGCTAAACAAAAAAACTCCACTCCCTAGATGTCTTTACCCTAGAGAATGCTGATGTCTGTGTGGTCACTGAGACATGGTTTTAAAGCCAAAGAGAGCACACAACAGTGCAGGGTTATAATGCCTTCCACACATTTAGGCCAGTTACTTCACAGGCAGGGACTAAAGGTGGAGGTGTCTGTATTTACATCAAAAATAAATATACTTCAAGGCTGGTCAAACAGGACAATACACTTGAGCTGATCCATGTTCAAATCACCATAGGTAAAATCTAATACCACTTTTTTGCAAGCTATAGCCACCCCCCCCCCCCATGACCCAGGAAACCCATACCATGTATTTATACTTATTAGAAACACTAACCAAACAACTCAATACCATATTCATGGGTGACTTTAATTACCCCACTATTAACTGGGAATCCTATACGACACCAAATCTACATACATAGAGATTCCTGGATTTTGTAAACATAAACTCCCTGGGCCAGATAGTCAATACACCAATCAAGGGTGCAACCATATTGGAGACTTCTGCACACCCCCTACTGTAATGCCTTCCCTGGTAAGGTCAGACCACAAAATGGTCTCCTTTGAAGTAAAAATAAAACCTGGATCCCCAGCTAAACCTGGAATATTCAGAAACTATTCTAAGGCTAACTTCCTGCTATTAAGTGAGAACCTGGCAAACTTTCAAGCCCCCATAAACCCTGAGAACACTTCTGCCTATGCAGAACTATTCACAGAAACTCTGCACAAGCATGTTAATAGCTACATAGAGGCAGCTGTACCCACCAGGAAAAAGTACAGAACTAACTCAAAAAACAAGCCACCCTGGTGGAATCACAAAATCAGTCGGCTGTATAACAGGAAGAAGAGAATCATGGCAAAAATTAGGAAGTGCAGCACTCAGCAGAATAGAAGCATTCTCATCAAACTAAACAAACAACTCTGAGGAAAATAAAGCCTACCAAAGCTAAATTTGAGGTAAGTTTGGCCTCCCAGGCCAAGGACAACCACAAAGCATTATTTAGCTATGTCCACATCTTCATAGGTTCATAGGTTCATAGGTTCATAGGTTGGTACTAGGCTATCGGCCCTAGGGCCTATGCAAGCCTAGCCATAACAATTCCCTGGATATTTCTTCCCACAATATTTACTTCTCCAGGCCCCTGTCTAGCAGGGCGACTGACATGATCCCCGGGGTGAATTTCCTATCTCCCATCCAATCATCAAGGTTCCTTTTGACGAGGGCCAAAGAGGCGCTCTACTTGATATGTATGGGCAGTCTATTGCAGAATATGGGGAGTCTCTGGGTCAGGAACCTATCCCTCCAGCATGTTTTGTTCATTGTGATGACAAGGTTTAGATCCCTCGAGCATGTGGCTCTGAGGGATTGGGATTTCTTTAAGTGGAGCATGTCCAACAGCTCAGGGTTTGACATGGCCTTGTATGTTAAGCAGAGATATGCCACAGAGTATAGCTGGAGTTTTTTTAGATGGTCAGTATATGGCATCTGCTTTAGCCTGTGATTCTTTTAGTGAGGTATTTCTGTGGCCTTTCAAGCTGTTGCAGATGTCTTGTGAGGTACATACCAAACGGGGCATTATACTCTATAATGGGTCTAATGAGGGATGAGTACAGTGGGACAATGACCTCCTTTTTTCTGGATGAAAAGCCCTTAGTGATGATGTGTGCCACATAGACGTATTTCCTGACTGTTGTGGCAATGTGGTTATCAAAAGTGAGACCACTGTCCACCTGTGTCCCTAAGTCTCTCATCACACTTTCGATGTTTAGTGTCCTGCCACCTATGTGGTAATTCATGGGTACATGTTTTTTTCCAAAGGGGATAACTGTACATTTCTTGGCATTAAGCTTGAGCCCATGGCTCTGGCACCAGGCATCTGTTTCTGTAAGGCCCCTTTGTAGAATATCCACATCATTTGGGGATTCAATAATGACTCCCAGTTTGCAGTCATCTGCAAACTTTGTAAGCTAGAGTCCCTTAGTGTTGGCCTGTACTTCAGAGAAGTAGATGCCAAACAAGAGTGGTCCCAGGACTGAACCCTGAGGTACTCCACTTGTCACTTGTCTGGAGCTGGATTTGGAGTTGGCTACTTTTACTGTCTGGGTTCTGTCAGTAAGCCAGTTAGCAACCCATCGAGTGACGTAGGGATTTATGCCCAGCTTAGTAAGTTTATCTATGATACCAGAGTGGGGGATGGTGTCAAAGGCCTTGGCAAGGTCCAGATAGGCTGTGTGGACTGCCTTACCCTCGTCCACAGCTCTGGAGACTGATTCGAAGAAGTCAATCAGATTCAGGAGACAAGATCGGCCCTTCACAAACCCAAGCTGGGTGGGGTCCAGTGTTTGAAGGTTGCCAATGTCTTTGTTTATAAGTTCCATGATAATGCGTTCCATGCCCTTGCAAATCAGGCTTGTCAGACTGATGGGACGGTAGTTCCCAGGATTCAAGGTGGATCCTCCCTTGTGGAGTGGGATAACTGTAGCTGTGCACCACTCAGTGGGCACGAAGCCTGAGGTGAGGCTATGATGAAACATCACACTTAGGTGAGGTGCCAGTTCATTTCAAAGGCAATATGCAATTGTGTGCAGAACTCATTGTAAATGGAGCCACCTATAATGAGCCAGATGTTATAGAAAACCTTCTGGGTGATAAATTTAGCTCTAACTTTACCCCCCTCTCTCCCCTCAACCTTCCCTCAGGAAATACCATCAAATATAACTCCCCCTACAATCACTAGGGAACAGGTCCTCAATACTCTCTCCAAGACCAAGACCACTGCATCAATGGGCCCAGACAATATCCCAGAATGGCTTATAAATAGCATGAGACATGACCAATCAGGGCCTCTGGAATTATAATTTAGCTGTAGCCTCCAAACAGGCTTCATGCGTCATGAATGGAGAAAGGCAACAATCATCCCTCTGCACAAAGGTGGGCCATCTATAGACCCTGGAAACTACAGACCCATAAGTCTCAGTAGTCTTATATGTAAAGTAATGGAAAGAATTATCATGGAGATGATCAATAGAGATATAGTAAACCTCCAGACACTGGACCCAACCCAGTTTGGTTTTGTGAAGAGCAGATCATGCCTACTCAACCTGGTGGACTTCTTTGACAAGGTCACCAAAGCAATGGATGAAGGCAAAATTGTTCACACTGCCTACCTTGACCTGACCAAAGCATTTGACACAATACCCCACTTGAGTATTGTTGACAAACTCAGGAGGTTAGGTACAAACCCATATGTCACCCGGTGGATAGCCAACTGGCTCACAGACAGGATCCAGGAAGTTAGAACTGGGGGAGTCCACCTCTACAAAGAGGCCAGTCATAAGTGGAGTCCCTCAGGGATCAGTCCTTAGACTGCTCCTTTTTGGCATTTGCTTCTCAGAAGTCAAGGCAATTGTCAGTGGTCTCTGGCTGACTAAATTTGCACATGATGGCAAATTAGGAGCTGCCATTGAATCTCACACTGACACAAATGTTCTCCAAGAGGGGCTGACACAGACAAACAACTGGTGTCAGAGCCATGGACTAAAACTAAATGCCAATAAATGCATAATAGTATCCTTTTGGATGTCATCCATCCCTGGTAACTATCATATCGACAACACACCCCTTAGAGTTGACCCAGTAGTCAGGGACTTAGGGACACACATAGATGGTAATCTAGCCTTTGATCATCATGTAAACCAACCAAGAACCAACCACGTAAAAAACAATAATTCAATGAGAAGAACGAAGTTCAAGCACCAAAATGCAATTTATTAAAACCACAAGCTGGGAATAAACCAACAAAGGTAAAAATAAAAACGAAATTGACCTAGGTTTCGTCCTATCGACAGGACTTCTTCAGAATGACATTGTATACACACAACCACCCTATATGTATCCACCCCTCTTGTGTCAATCAGTAACCACTTAATAATGCAATTACATAAATTGAATGTACTTAAAATTAAAACCACTTGATTGTAGAAGTACAAAATTATGAAATAAAAAAATGCCAATACATTGAACTGTGTACCATCAATGTATTGCTAGATAAATAATTGATTTAATAAAACAGAATCATAATATCTGTTAAAGTTGTAAATGTTTTAGACTTTTAACATTTACCTAAAATGTATTTAAACTTAAGTAAAGGCATAATGGTTATGTAGTCATTAATACCAGGATAATTTTGTGCATCCAATCTTAATTGCCATTTTAATTCACATATGTCTAAATGTACATCCAAAATCCTACCTTGTGTGTCGCCCTTGATTTGTTGCAACACACAAAATTTAAAACAATGATCAGTATTGTTAAAAATATGCCTTGCTAAAGCATTAGTAAGCTTAAAATGCTTAATATCCAAAATGTGTTCCCTAATTATTCTCAGCTTGTGGTTTTAATAAATTCCATTTTGGTGCTTGAACTTCGTTCTTCTCATTGAATTTCTGATCATCATGTGACTACAGTGGTGAGAAATCATTCTATGTTGCACAACTTATAAACAAAGGTATGGCATCTAAGTCCAAGGAAGTCACTGTTCCACTGTACTCGACATTAATCAGACCTATCATTGAGTACAGTGCCCTCTTTGTTATGTTCCTAACCAGGCATATCCAACAATTGGAATGTCCACAGATGTTCCTCACTAAAAGAATACAGGGCATAAGTAATATGTCCTCTGCAGACTGTCTCAAGGCCCTATCCTTGTATTCTGTCTCCTACAGGCTTTTGAGGGGAGCTCTATGCCTAGCATACAGGGCATTTTCAGACCCCACTCTGATGGACCTCTTGCATATCCACAAAACAATCAGCACCAGAATTTCCTGTTCTAAAGACTTAAATCTTGCCTGTGATATAAATAGGACCTGCTGGGGAGATAGGTATTCATCCCAGAAACCACCCTGTCTATGGAACAGGCTCCCCATCCATGTGAACCAGAGTTCCTCCCTAACCCAATTCAAATGCAACTTGGACAATTTGATGGGAAAATGGAAATTCATCCCTGGTTTGGCACCCATGACTCTAATGGACAGAGATAACCTGTAAATGATTCGTCTCTGAGGCCCATGCTTACAGTTATCAAGGCTATCAGAACTTGTCAGAGATTAGGGATGCATGGCTAGGCTTAAAAAGTCCCTTGTGGTCGTTAGCCTAGTAAACACCTATGAACCTATGACATACCTGTCTGAGACACATAGTCCGAGAGCTCAGTTATGTCCTCTTCATATAGTCCAGAGTGGTACGTCTCAAGTCATTCACACCAACATGGACTATGACAGAGTCATAACAGTACCTGTTGTTGAGAGACTTGAGTGCATGTGTGATATAGCAGATCCTGGTACCTGACAGACACCTTACCGCGACCTTCTCCTTATCCAGCTTGGTAAGAGTGACATCTGTGTGTCTCACAATGGAGTCTTCTATGACTAATATGTTAGGTTTAGTGTTTAGCCTTATGGGCTTGACAGGTGAGACACTGGTGCATGCTATTGTGTTTATTGTGTTCTGCAGAGGAAGTATCATGTGTAGCGTGCTTGTGTTTGTGTTTGGGAGGTCTCTTGTATTTAGGTAAGTTTGTGGAGAGGACCTCTCTCTATGTAGGTATGTGTGATGTGGGTTTGGGTGGAGTAGGAGGTGAGGTGTGCATGCTGACAACCCACTTAGTGTCAGATGTATTGACTGGCATGTGAGAGAGCATGGATTCAAGGTTTTTAATATTGTTGCATCTCTCACATGTTGAGTTTTTGTGCACTAGATGTAGAGAGTTGTCTATGTACACGAGGCAGCTGCAACACTGCCTCAGGATGCCCATGTCAACCAAGCTGGCTGGAGAAACTGTGGGAAATTGCCTGTTCATATTCCTAGGTGAATTTATATAGTCAGAAACAGGAATATGGTGGGAAAGGGGTCACACATAGGAATAACTTATGTGTGAGTTATGTTAATACCTCAGAGGCAAGGCTTAATGCTACATTAGTAGGTAGAGCGGGGCCTCAGAAAAACTCTTGAGGCCATTATTACAATGGGGTTCTTACACAATTTCACTAGTACTGATTCTTTGCCCGGAAATATGATAAAGATGAGGAACTACACTGTTGGGATAAAGCGGTATCTAAGGGAAAAATCTGTCAAAATTAGCTGTCTGGCTATGGAGCACAATTGCACGGCAGTCTGAGGTGCTGAGCAATGAGCAAACAAGCAGAAACCCACTCAAAGGTGAGGGTTAAAAAACAGAAGGTTAAAACCTAAAACAACTTTAAAAAAAAGCTCAAAAGAACCAATGAGGTGCTCACTCTAAGCCCTAGACCAGCCAGCCTTTACCGGCCAGGGACCAATCAGCACAATCTTCTCACTAGACAGCAGAAGGGCCCTTTCTAATCCAAGATGGCCTGGAAAATGTGCTCAGAACAAACAGCTACTACAAACAAACAACCAGTCCCAGAAACAGCAACCCTGAGTCAAGACTATGCTACAGCTACTAGCTACACTATTTTAGGCAGAAACACTACAGAAATATTTACCACAGCAGAAAAACAACAGTGAGACACTAAATAAAAGTTTAAAAAAAAAGAGCAAGGAGACTGTAGAGAATGCTTTTAACTCAAACACATCAGTTGTATGCAGGGTTGCCAGACGTCCCTATTTGGGCGGGACTGTCCCGAGATCAGTAGCCTGATCCCGAGTCCCGCCCTGCCGGTTTAAATCCCGGCCAGCCTCCACTTTGTTTTGTTTTGATTGACCCGTATACCTGGCATACGGGCCAATCAAAATTGCTAAACACGGAGCTTCTTGTGTTCCGCATTAAAACAGAAGCTCCGTGTTTGATTGGCCCATATGCCGTATACGGCCAATCAAAAAACACGGAGCTTCGTGTTTAATGCGGAACTGCAATGCATTAAACACGAAGCTCAGTGTTTATTGCAGGCAGAGTGAGCTAGCTCAGTTCTTTAATGCGAACTATGTTCCGCATTAAAGACCTTTTTTTTTTTGGTCTTCACTTCGTGAGAGACCTTCTATTTTTTTTTTGTCCCTACCTGGGTTGCCGGAAATCTGGCAACCCTGGTTGTATGATACACTCCTTGGATGGAAAATCAGAACAAACAAACAGATGCTTAACAAATGGAGACAATTTCCAGTTAATACCTTTCAAAAAGTAAAAATGACTAAAAAGTTTTACAAACAGTGAAAAGAGTAACTAAAATGATTTAACAGGCCCAGTAAGGCAGACAATTGCAGTACAACAGTGCAGTTTTTTTACAGTAATAAAATACAGTAAAAAAGTTGGCAGCAGATGATAAAACACACACACACACACACACACACACACACACACACACACACACACTACACATATACACATGCATATATGTACAGAGACAGAGAAAGACACACACACAACCACACAGTTTACTGCAGTCAGTCAACTAACATGGGAGGTTAGGTACTCAGAAAACCCATTCAGATTCATGAAGAGCTTGCTAAATGCTGCGCAGAGTGAAACCAGAGGTCAGGAGTGATCCTGTAACCATGAGGCAGAGACTCTACCACTAATGATCTGCTTCCTGTAATCCGGGGTTTGATTCCATCAGAATCCATTTAGCTACTGTGCAAGCCTGGACAAGTCAGTTAACCAGACAATGCTCCAGGGTCAAATCTGAAAAGGGACATATAGCCATATAAGCCCAATGGACACAAAACATAAAATAAACCTGTCCTACTACTCAGCATGTTAGTGAAGTCTGTTTGAAATGTATTCTTTAAAATGCTGTGTCAGCATAACTTTTTTGTGCGTTATGACATCCAAGATATGCTCTGTGTCATAGAAAAATATATCACTATTCAGTCACGGGAGACTGTGGCTAAAATGTCTGACAGGAAATAATGCTGTTAAAAAATGAGAAAGAATGTCAGGGTGCTTTCCTGCATTTGAAATTAAATTAGAGGTTTTATGGTACTTTTTATTGAAAATCAGCCTCTCCCTTGTGAGACTGTGAGGCAGATCACAAACTGCTTTAACAAACTGTAAATGATTGTGGGGAGGTTGAAGAACTGCAAGCGTGCGTACGGAGCAACACAACATCTGTTTTTCTGAGCAGCAGCTAGAATGTATGCTACTGAGAAAAGTAAGTTATTTTGGGGGACTCAAAGCACAGAAATGGTGATGTTCAGATCAGAAAGTTCTGCTGCTTCCCAATTTCTGAACACAGCTCTGGGAGATGAAGTGTGCACATAAAGGAACAGTACAAAAGTGCATAAAAAATTGGACTGAATCCCAAAGCAAAGGAAGACAACAAAAAATGCTACCATAAGAATAAAATCTGCACTAATGGGTGACAGAGACAGCAGCATCACCACAGTGGCTATAAAAACTTAAATAGAAATCTACAGTCACTTGATGTTGAGTTATAACGATGTCCATGAAGAATAATTGAATGCTTGTTAATTGAGGAGATCATATACATGTAGGACACAGAACCAAGAATGATAGAAAAATAAACAAGAATTAAAGTATCACACAACTCTGCTATATACAATGATTATCAAACAATAAGCCTGCAACTGAAGTGCTTTGCAAATAAACAATAAAAATGTAAATAAAATCACATCACAGTTATGGGCCACATTACAGTGCCACCTGGTGGTTAATGTAGGTATATGACTAGTCACATATGTACATAAACCAGATACATCATTGTGTCGCAGACCAGATGAAAAACGGTTAAACAAAATCTACAGCCTGCACTTACAAAATGGATGCAATCATGCTTTATGAAAAGTATTAGCATACAAACGACACGCAGAGCTGTAATGAAATTTCATTACACAAGCCAGAGCCCTCCTTGTGCCATAATGTGTGTAATGTATCATCTATTCTGTCTACAACATCCATTTTGATATATCAGTGAATTTTTCAAACGCACAGACAGCATGAAGAACTATTGTACAGATCCATTTAGCATTATGCATGTATGATATATAGCCTGTTACTCACTCTTCACAAACAGTTTCCCCTGTGCGGTGTGATCCCATCGATTCACATAAACTTGCCTTTTCTTAGCCATATCATGCAGGCACTTTATCTCTTTCTGTTTCCAGAGACAACATTACAAGTTTCTCTAAATATAAATCAAAATCATTCTATCCACAGTTCATAGCATTGTCCTTTAGTTACCGTATATCAGTAGCCATAACCTTGCATGGGCACTACAGATGTAAGCAAAAACAGGATATTTCTGCAGTAGTGACCTTTACAGTACATACTTCCATCCAAACGTTATCACCCAGTGGGTAAACAACATCATTTTACTGTTGCCCTAGTCAGCACACTGTTACTGTTGCTTTATATGTGACATGCAGCCCTATGGGCGATGCATAATCTGTAATTCCCCACCCCACAAACATGGTTGATACTGTATATAAAGGCTGCAACTCTTGCATCACTGTCTACAAGTGTAGCACATATATGTGCTGAAACAATTATTATTGGCCTTCATTTCTAAAGAAAATATTCTTCCTATTCTGTCCTCTTAACAGTAGAGATTGGTATCTCCACAAACAGTTATCCAAGTTCTCGGTAAGCCATTAAACAGCCTTCAACTGCTGTTAGTAACCTCTCTAAATGCCCACATATCCAAGGAGCAAGTTAAAATTGACCAATGTCCAATTTTATACTCTGTTTTTTATCTACCATTGCTAGTAGCTCATCCATGTACTGGAACATGATTTGGAATACCCAGTACCATTAGTGCTCTACATAGGCATGGTCTTGTGTACACAAACTTTTAAGATAATTTTGTTTTATATCTTAGATTAAGTAGTGTCTAGTTTGCAAGAAGGACAGACTGGGACAATCTACTGCACTACAAAAAATTCATGGGGAAATTTATTCTTAGTGTATCCCCCCCACCAGATTTAAATGAATATCTCAGTTGTAAAAGTGCACTAAAATTGAACAGGTTAAGAAGTAAGTTTACGTGTTAATTCCTTAAATTGGTCAACAGTCATGTGACTATATGGTACTTATTGTATTGTGTATTTTGGATGAGTTAGTTTGAAGTCATCTTAGGACTAAACGCTTACACAAAACAAATTATTTTATTAAAGTTTTATTTGTTCAACAATCTGTGTGTAACAGATGTTTTTTAATTGTATAAAAACATCTTTTGCTACAATAGGCTTTGCTTCTCATGATAATAGATGTAAAATATTGCATCAAGTTGTAAGGATGGTTCTAGTATGAAACACTGAGTTACTTCCAGACAAAACTACAACAGAATGAATCTAATAAGTCTAAATGTCATCCAAATTATAAAAAAAATACCTTTTTGTATGCATACAACCCTTTGTTAACCCACCATGGGTGGTTTCAATCATCACACCTTATTATAGGTTCATAGGTTGGTACTAGGCTATTGGCCCTAAGGCCTATGCAAGCCTAGCCATAACAATTCCTTGGAAATTTTTTCCCACAATATTTACTTCTCTGGGCCCCTGTCTAGCAGGGCGACTGACATGATCCCCGGGGTGAATTTCCTATCTCCCATCCAATCATCAAGGTTCCTTTTGAAGAGGGCCAATGAGGTGCTCTGCTTGACATGTATGGGCAGTCTGTTCCAGAGTATGGGAAGTCTCTGGGTCAGGAACCTCTCCCTCCAACATGTTTTGTTCATTTTGATGATAAAGTTTAGATCCCTGGAGCGTGTGGCTCTGAGGGATTGGGATTTCTTTAAGTGAAGCATGTCCAACAGCTCATGGTTTAACATTGCCTTGTATGTTAAGCAGAGATTGCCTCTGAGTAGATGATATGCCACCGAGTATAGCTGGAGTTTTTTTAGACGGTCAGCATATGGCATCTGCTTTAGGCCAGTGATTCTTTTAGTGAGGTATTTCTGTGGCCTTTCCAGCTGTTGCAGATGTCTTGTGAGGTAGATACCAAATAGGGCATTATACTCTATAATGGGTCTAATGAGGGATGCATACAGTGGGACAATGACCTCCTTTTTTCTGGATGAAAAGCCCTTAGTGATGAGGTGTGCCATGTAGAAGGATTTCCTGACTGTTGTGGCGATGTGGTTATCGAAAGTGAGACCACTGTCCACTTGTGTCCCTAAGTATCTCATCACACTTTCGATGTTTAGTGTCCTGCCACCTACGTGGTAGTTCATGGGTACATGTTTTTTTCCAAAGGGGATGATTATACATTTCTTGGCATTAAGCTTGAGCCCATGGCTCTGGCACCAGGCATCTGTTTCTGTAAGGCCCTTTTGTAGAATGTATTAATTTCATTGTAATAAAATCACAGAGAAAAGTGAGAATGCAAAAACAAAAAAAAAAATTGTGACTCACTGTCATTGCTGTAATAAAACCAGTTCCAGCAATGATTCTGTGAGAAACAGCAATCAACAAGCTAAAGCTTATGTGAGTGTAATCCTTAACTTCCAATATTATCCACTTTACACTAAAACACAGTTAGGGAAACCAGTAGGGATATACCTACATTTTGTCAGATATATAAAGTGAAAAACAAAGGTAAGTTGTTGATCAAAATGGAAGCCAATAGTCATGGCATACCAAGGCCATGATCCATTCCAGTCTGTTTTTTCCACCAGGCACAATACTCAGACTGCCCTTAATTGGGTTATGGTTTACCTCTTCATGTTTTAATCTTTTATGAATTATAAGTGTTTAGCCTTAAGACAGGCTTTCTATAAGCTTGCCCCCAAAATAGGGATTGGTCATATACTGTCTCCCGGAGTCCCAACCAGTTATCTAGGCCTCTCTTAAAGGCAAATTGTCTGCCTTCCCAGTTATAAATGAGAAACACATCCTGTTCAGCTCTGCAGTAAAAGGAACAATGTTTCATTCTGCTAACCACCACTTCAGTTATGTGTCTGTCTCAGTTTTTTTTTATTTCAGTACCTATATTAGCTACCAATGTGGCTTCATGTCCACACTTAAATTACGAGTAAATCACCTCTTATCAGTCTACAATTTATTGAGTACAGTGATCACACTTTTATGTCATTTTGGTCATCTTTGATCTCTCTGACCATAAATCCTACTAAATCATCTATGCAGTCTCTGTGCAGCTTCAGGCACTGTCCTAGATTAGTTTGTCTCCTACCTTCTTAGGCATATCTAGTGGATACTTTCTGCTGTATATTCTTTGTCCTGTTACTGTACCAGCTCCAGCATCCCAGAGGGGTTGATTGTGAGCCCTTTGTTTCTGGAATATATGCTTCCACTGGTGGAGCTCTTTCAGAGAAGAAGCCTTAAATACTACTACTATGCTGATAACAACCAGCTTTGCCTCTTCATCTCCACAATGATTTGTTTGTTGTGAATTGATCTTGTATGGATTGAAATACGTCCAAAAGTGAGTGAACTGTAATCACTGGAGTCTCAAAATCTCCAATATAATGGCCATAGCTATTTACTTCACTCCCAAAAATTCAGATTTGCCAGTTTTGGTGTCTTCCATAGTTGTGCTACAAAGGAGTTTGGGGTGAAGGTGGAGAATCATACTGTTGCTATTGACACCAGATTGACACTTAGGGACAAGATATCTTCTGCTGTCTGGTCATCATGCTTTTATTTTTGGAACATTTCATGCATCAAACACTTACTCCTATATGACTATACATGCCTTGGTCTCTTAGTGTCTGGATTATTGCAGCTTCCTTAACCTAGAGCTATCTGGCAGAGACCTTAATTGGTTGTAGCTTGTGCAGACTTCTGTGGTCCCATTACTTACTGAAATGTCTCATTATCAACATATTAATCCAGTTCCTTAGAGGCTGTACCAGCTTCCAATAGTCTCATATCATCTTTACTTAACCCTAGATGATAAAAGATCCTACCCCCCCCAATCTGAAAGAACTGCCAAGTTTCCTTTCCAAACATCTTTGTCCCATACAACTCTGTGGAAGTGTCACACTCCTCATTTCTGAGGTTGTCAGAGGTTCGTGGTAAATTCAACCTGGAATTCTTTGGTGCATGTATCATTTGCTAAGAACTAGAGATTGACAGAGTCTCTCTTACTGGGTATATTTTTAAGGAAACTGAAGGCCCATCTTTATTGCCCTTTTATTTTAATATATTTTCATTTGCCTGTTGTTATATTTCTAGACATTATTTTAAAAGTGCTTTACTTGTATAATTGTAGTAGTGTTTTGGAACTTAAATACATTTGAATTTGGGATATATCATTTACTGACCTGACTATAAAGTAACTTAAAGGAAAAGTAACTGGCCAGTTCTATGTAACTTGCCAAGAGTGCTTGATTATGCCAAATGGCACAACTTTGGACTTTTTGACATTCATTGTTAATCCTAACCTATTAAAACTAAGAATGAACTGCTGATAACTATATCATTAGCAGAGAACACAACAAGGATACCAAGAAATGCAAGCTCAAGTGAGTTACAAAAACTCAAACAAGAAACACTAAAAATACTTCAGTAAAATATTAAGCATTTTCTAAGTGAGAAAGAGACGTCATCAGAATATGTTAATTGAAACTGCCACCTTAAATACCACAAGTCAGTAACATCACCAATTACTAATGCACTAGGCATCTGTAGTAGATAAAGCACAACTCTATATAAAAAATCACATATAATACTACATAAATACTTGAAATCTGTATTTAAAATGATTTATGTTTTTATTTAAACAAATCCATAAGCATAAAATATAGACCTATATCTTACTTACTGTACTTTTAAACTGATATTATCATTCAATCATGTATTTTGTTCAGCATTCAGTTTTAATTGCAAAGTAAGTTCCATGAATTCAAGGGTTCTATCACTATCTACCCCTAACATTTAATCAATTACCTCTTTAGTAAACAAAAGCAAAAAAAAAAAAAAAAAAAACAACAATCTTTTCCAGATGGAGCATGCAATAGAATGTTTATAAAGGGCATTGTTGATATTTTTTAATTTTAATAACATACAAGAGCTTGTAGCTGTATTTAAATAGCCTCCACATGGTCTTGCCCATGTTGAACCTGTCACAGCCATCAAACCTAACAACATACATCACACCTCTAGTGTAGAAGTTAAAATACCCTCTGCTGCCATGTATCCTTTCCAAACATCTTTGATTTAAAATGAGACCCGTTTTTATATAGTAACAATTTTTGCAAAACTAAAAATGGATATATAGGGACCATGAGCTCCTGAGATCAGTGAAAGTATATCTTCACAAAAAGAGTTGTAGTCCCATTCAGCGAAGAATCAGAATGAGTGGTGGAGAAGGAGGAGGGAAGGATGGGAAGAGATAGGATATAAACTAATTTAAGGGGAGACTAGATATGCTTATCATCTCCTTTTACCATTAAGCAAATGTAATGTAAAGAGAGGGAGGGATTGTTACATTGAGGCTAAATGTAACAGTTTGGTGGACCTGACAGGCCAGGCCATGGGTCTTTCTCCATCAGTTTGCACATACTTTTATATGAGTAATCTAGTGAAATATTTGCTTCCACATACAAGAGTACAGGTAAGAGAAAATGAAGGGCAAACATGATTACTAACAGAAGAAAGAGGGCAGAGTACAATAAATATTGTTAGGAAAGGAAAGAAACCAGACTTATGACATATCATTAATTACAGAAATTGATCTTTTAAAGACACTGTTTTTTTATTTGGTTTTTAATTAAATCCCACTTGGTTCAGCCCATTCCATCAAAAATGGGTTCGGATCTTCAAAGCTTTTAATTCACTTTGAGATTATACGATGTTATAATAGGTTGTATTAATTATAGGAATGCAAGAAAGGAAAGCATCTTGCACAGAGGATTTGGAATACTGCTTTCCCAAACCTCCTGCAGTTCGAGAGTCAAGCTGCTGTTGATGGAATGGGTTCAACCAATCAGGATTGACTTAGAAATAAAATGAATTCCTGTCCCATATCCAGTGATCTACTATGGGGTTGGAGTCAGAGATAAGCTGAACAGCATGGCAATCATCCTTCAAACACTCATGTATTTCTGTGTTCATCAAGAAATGAAATACTATTGTTATCATTATCACTCAAGCAAGAGTGCGCAAAAATTACTGTGTATATTTTGGGGTGATAGCAACAGAAACAAATTTTTCTCCACATGAACTAATGTTTCTGGTTTTATTTTTCTTACCAGAAGATACATTTTCAGGCGTGCCTTAATTCAGCCACAGCATATAGTCTTATTTACATCTGTACATTCTGTTAAATGGCATAGAATCTCTGGAAATGAACATTTTGTTCTCCTGTACTTTTTTTGTTTGTTTGTTTTACTCCAGTGAATGAATGAAAAACTCAGCAAATTATAGCACATGTAGTTTATCAGAATGTTTTTGCTTCTAGGAATATATCAGTAGCATATGTCAATGCAAAATAGAAATGAGTTAACCCACTTTTATTCATGATCTGCAATGGAATAACTCGTGAAAGTGATGTAATCTTACACTCACCCATGAAACGTCACCATTATTTGTCCATCACAATCACCTGCTGGGCAGATACACACAGGAGAGAGAGAGATAGGGAGAGAGGAAGGAAAGGGGGGGGGTGGGAGGACAGAGATGGGGCGGGAGGGGAGCGTGAAGAAAGAGAAAGAGGGAGAGGGGACAATACACATAGGTACCATACAAGCATTGTGGCAGGCCACATATATGTTGTGTGTAGCAAGTGATGCCAGATATGTTCAAGTGGCCTAGTTGATGACCCAACAAGCAGCCCCTAAACCATGCAGGAAATGGCCTATAATACAGATCATGTGGAAATGTGAAACTTAGCAGATCATATACTTGGACTAAAGAAGGTACCTCTCCAATGTCTAAACATCTCATGAGGGATATGGCACTGCAATACAGTCCAGATATGTGTCAATTCTTCATATATTTATTTTTTTCCCACTCAACCTCTCCACGACCTACCCAGTGGCTTTTCTAACTGCAACTAGTTGGTCTATTTGATCTTTTGGGGGCAAGACTCAGGCATCTCTGGGCTAGGCAAGTGGCCTCTGGTTCATTCATTTCTTCCAGGGAAGTTTAAACAGGCCATTCATTCAACATCTGGCCAGAGTACTAAATAGACCAGTTTCTAGTCCCAAGCAGCATCCTGCCCATTCCTCCGACAGGCATCTTACTGACTTGCAATAACTGCCAAGTCAGTAGGAGGAGGCCTGCACGTTCTCATATACACCTGCACCATTCCCTGGCTCTGTAGAGAAGAGCTCCACATTGACAGTTAGAGCTAACACAGCCAATACAAGTGGCTAAGACACAATAACTGCTAGGTGTCACCAGTACCATCAACCTAGTAATCTCACCAAGGATGAGTGAGCCGGTATTCACCTTCAAGGTCATCCTCCTCCACCCAGTCCCTCAGATAACCATGAGTCTAGCCGGCTGTTCCATAGGGGCTGAAATACAGTGAGATTTGTTTTCCATCAGCCATGCTACATAACATGTAATTGCATAAACAAATGGAATTCAGGTGGACATCATGGTAAGGCCTTCCATACCAGCTGTAGTAGCAGCAGAAGGACAGTGTGGAGAGTCAGGGGGGGATCATGCAGTAGGAATGCCACATCTGAATCAGAGGTGGGCACAGTACATTCCAACACTGGCACAGAAGTGGCATCCTGTCCACAACTATGAGCCATTTGCAGACAATACAGAATAAATATGGTGGCCATTTGTCTTTTAAATGTCTATGGTTCACGACAGCTTAATAAACTACAGTGAAGAGGCAGACTCATTTTTCAGCAGGCAGTACATGTACATTAACACCCTGCATTTGTTCTCTGATCAAGGTGGCAATGTATGGGTCGTTCTCTCTCTAAGCCTGTTGAGCATCATCACCTATGACCTGGATGATGCCCATGACCGGTGGAAGCTGGCAGTTTATGTGCCCATAGCTGACAGGGAAGTGGTACTACTCTGGGACTGTGCATCCTGTTCCTGGGTACTGGGTTAGAGCATATATGTATATTTACTTATATATATATATATATATATATATATATATATATATATGTGTGTGTGTGTGTGTGTGTGTGTGTGTTTATATGTATATAGCCCGTAGATTCCCAGTGCAGTACTATGGGTATATGTTAGTACTGACGTGTGCACCTGTGCGTACCATTTTGCTCCACAACTGGACGTGAATGAGTAGGTATGACTAAGTCAGGAATGGAGGAATACAGAACTCCAGCTTTGTATATTTAAGTATGAATTGCCTAAGGCATGTTATTTTTCCTTAGCTATTACATCTGAGACGTCAGTAACATGCACTAGTATAGCTTTCCTCACGAGGTACTACCACAATGTATCTCTTTTCTTCAGTGGTTCTTTGCACAGGTGCTGCCCACTGCCTAATATGTGCTTGATTTGCTCTGTGGTACTTTGTGAAGCAGCCTTGAATACTAGCACTGACAGCCTGCACAGCAGTTGTCTATGAATCCCAGCCACAGACAGCAGATTTGGTCTAACATCCACAAGCTCTACATTTAAACTGATTTTGCTAGAAAATACAGTTTTGCAGTTGTACAAGTTCTACTTACCTGTAACAGCAGGTGTTCATAGAAGACACCACTGCCTTACTGACATTTGGGTAGTAGGCCCTGCTACCCTCTTTCTTTCAGACTACTAAAGCTCAGAGTCCCTCTCATTGTCTGTCTGTGGGTGTAAAGGACCAGTCACCTGGTGGTACGGGGACTGACTTTCAGACAGGACCCTTTCTGCTTTCTAGGGTATGTACATCCAAAAAAAGGAATATGGTGCTAGGGTACTGCCAGTAAGTCAGTGTGTTCTACAAGCATCTACTGTTACAGGTAAGTAGAACTTAGCCAACAGTACTATTTTCAATAAACACACTGCCTTATTGGCATTTGGGTAGATTCCCAAAGCTTACCCAAGCTGAAAGGAGTAAGAATAAGGGTCCAGGAGCTTCTGCGGAATGGTCCTACTGAAGCCTGCTCTGGATCTAGAAAAGGCATCCAGCTTGTAGTGCTTCATAAAGGTAGTTAGTGGACAAAGCTGCTGTCTCTAGAATGCTACTAGAGAACACTAATGTCCAGTACACCAGTGAAGAGAAAAAGGCCCTTGTGGAATGTACCTTTACCTTGCTTGCATTCGCCTTGCCATAGTGGGTGCAACAAAAAACAATACTAGAGGACAACTGATGGCTATGGCTGGCTTAGACACAAGTTGGCCCTTCTTTGCCCCTGTGTAGGAAACAAAAAGCCTTTCACCCTTCCTAAAGTTTTTCATTCTGTCAAGGTAGTACTTGAGCTGCTGATGTATATCCAAGGTATGAAGTATCATCTCTCCCTTATTCTTAGGTTCTTGGAAGAACACAGGGAGGTTAATAAACTAACAGAGTAAATCCCGATACCACTCAGGCAAGGTTATCCCACCATGAGAGCCTGCAGCTCAGAGGCTCACCTTGCAGATGTCAGAGCAATAGGCAAAACAGTTTTCCACATTAAGAGCTTTAGATCAGCATGAGTGGCAGGTTCGAAGGGTGGTAAAGTCAATTTTTTCAGGACATAGCTGATACCCCACAAAGGAGGATTTTGTTTGTGAGTGGGAGGTCTCATATGCAATACTTCTTTCATGAAATGTTTTACGAAAAGAGAAGAAGAAAGAGGGGGATCCATTGCCGGGCAAGCATAAATGGTCACTATATAACCTTATTAGATGCATACAGTAAGTCATCCTAAAGTAGCTCACACAAATATTTCAAGACCAGAGGGATGTTAACCTTAAGGTACTCTCTGTTCCCATTTAAGCACCACTTAGAAAACATCATCCATGTGCACACATTAATTCTAATAGCAGATTTTCTGTCATCCCTTAATACCTCTTACACATCATGATGAAACAAGTATCTGAAGAGGGTCAAGACTGCAAGACTGAATCATCCAGGCTGTCAGTTGTAGTTGCTCTAAACTATGGTGCACCAGTCACCCCTGAGACTGTGAGCAAATCAAGAGTGTGGAGAAGTATATGATAACTGGCCTTGGACAATACCATTAGGAGAGAGAACCAAAATTGCCTGGGCAAATAGAGGGTCACCACAATGATCTTTGGCAGTTCTTTCTGAACCTTCAGAAGTACATTGTGAATCACTGGAAAAAGTGGAAATGCATATAAGAACATTCCTGCCCAAGGGAATTAGAATGCATCTGCCCTCTAAGCATGTCTCAGGGGTATCTAGAGCAAAATGTCTCCATCTATTTTGAATGTAGGCGAACAGATCTGTTTTAGGTGTCCCCCACATCTGAACAAGATCCTGAAACACCACTGCCTTGAGCTGCTGCTTGTGCAGGTCTGTCCAAGATCTGCTTAGTCTGTCTGCCATAAGGTTTTGCTCTGACAGGATATATGATACCTGAAGAGTCAGACAATGGTATAAAGCCAGCTCCCAGGCCATCACTGCCAAATGACACAGAGGGTATGACCTTGTACCCCTTGTTTGTTGAAGTCCCACATCATTGTGATGTTGTTTGTAACAACAGTAACAGGACATAGAGTTCATAGGTGGTGAAGGACTTGGTGGATCACCGCCACCATTTCTCTGATACTGATGTGCTTCTGTGCATCCTTTGACCTCCATCTGGCCTGCGTTTTCATTCCCATTGACACAGCTTTCTAAGCAAAGTTAGACGTATCTGTCAGGACAGATCACGTCAGAATAGGTGGGAAGAAGACAAGTTATAGATTAATACTCAGCTATGCTCTCTACCGCTATAACTCTTGCCTGATGAAGGGTAACACCATTAACTGGTATTATAGGGAATGTAGGTGATAAGTCCAACAACTTTATACATACCACTAAATTTTCCTCATGTGGAGATGGGCCATTAGTATCATGAGAATCACGGATGCCATCAGTCCTAGTATGTTTAGAAAACCTGTTGTCGAGGTGACATTCTTCCTGGAGAATTCCTGAAACATCATCTAGTAAGGCAAGACCTTGTCTTTGGGAAGAAAGGCCATTTTTTTTGTTGGTGTCTATTAAACATCCCAGGAAAATGAATCTTTGTGAGGGTTCAGGCATGACTTCTGAAGGTTCATCTTGAAACCTTGCTAGAAGAGTACGGTTAAGACCTTTCTAGTGATTCCAAACACATGGATGCAGACTCTGCATAGATCAGCAAGTCATCCATGTAAGGAAAAATGTGAATGCCAAGAGTCCAGCAGTGGGCCATTACTGGAGAAGGGCATTTGGTAAACACTCAAGGTGGAGTGGATAGACCAAAGTGCAATGCAGAGAATGGAGAATGTAAACCAGATGCAACAAATCTCAAATATCTCCTTAAGTGACAATCAATGGGGATATGATGACAAGCATCACCATGAAGCATGGTGTAGCAGAACAGGAAGCACTGTCTGCAGGTTGAATATCTTGTATTTGGGGGTCATGATAAAAGTATTCAGAAAGGACAGGTTCTACACCAGTCTTCATGAGTGCTATTTTCTGGGGACCAGGAACATTGTGGAGTAGAAACCTTGCATTCTCTCCAAAGGAGGGACTGGCTCTATTACCATAAAGTCTAGCATTTGCCGCAATATAGGAGGTAATAAAGCCTGGTCCAGCAGGTGAGGTGGACCCCCCCCCCCTTGCCGAATGGAGGCAGACCCAACTGCCATCTATGCAAATGAGGCTGAGTACTGATTTGTTTGAAACTACCGATGGCTAGGTTGCCTTGTTGAGAGTTAACTTTCAAGACTGGGCACTCAGAGAGGAACTTAGGAATAATGAGAGCTGTGCCTCACCATAGTTAAAGGTTGGAAGGGGATTTATTCCTTTTTATGAAAGATGGTTTGGCAAGTTCTTGTCCTGACATTTCCTTTCAGTGCCTTAGTTTTTATTCAGCTGATATTTCTGTTTGTTGGGACACTGAAAATTATCACGAATACAGCGCACCAAACCTCACAAACCAAAAACAAAGAAGGAAACCTCGGAGGGAGAAAGTCACGAATTACAGTTTATTATATCACAAATCATAATAAAAACATAAGTGCGTAAGCGCTTTTGTTTCTGTCTATTCAGAAACTTCATCAGAGTGAATTCAGAACATTTCTTTTCATTTATATACATTTAGTACTGCCCAAAAGGAGAATATGGACCAATCACAAAAAAACAGCAGGTTACTATAACATATTAACCCTTCCTTTACCATTAAAAACATATATGTATGAGAAGCTACAATGTCTTAAAATATGTATATGTGTGTTTGAATGAATATCACATATACACTATCCATAACCAAACTAAATACAATTATACATGTCTATAATGTGCAATATATATGCAAGACCCATATATATAAACCAAAATCAATGTATATGAAAAACTATATATATATATATATATATATATATATATATATATATATATATATATTTAAAATCAGTATATATAAAATTAAAAAAATCTATGTATGTATGAACCCTTTCTTAAGAAATGTGGTCAAGAGATGCTTCCTAAAGGCCTGTTTGACCAAGTGTGAACTATTAAAGAGTTGTTGTGTGTTTGTTTCAAAAAAGAGGATACCCCAGTCCTTTAATTAATGAAATCATGCTAGAAGTTATTAATAAGAGAGAGAGAGAGGCCATTTTAAACCAATCCTCTCCCAAATAGAAAGGGAGAATAGTATGCCTAGTGATCCATCTTTTACCTCTAGGACTATTTATGACATGGGTAATGGTAACAATTCTGAATTAGACAATACTGAGAATGTAAACAGGAATTTTACAAATGCTTTTATTACATCTTTCAATAAATCTAGTAACAAAGTAGCAGATATTTTATACAAAAATGGGGTAATTTTTTTGAATAATAGAGATATTAAGCACAGCATTGAGGAAAAACCAAGTATTGTATATAGGAAGGGTACAGCCATTAAAATATTTTAGAAACTAATTATAAAGGATTAAGAATGGGAAGTATGAAAAAATGTGGGTCTTGTAATTATTGTCATTATATCTTTGAGGGTTCTAGTTTCACTATTAAAAAGGTACAAGTGAGACTGAATAATAAATATACTTGGAATACAGAAAAAGTTGTTTACTGTGCCTCTTGTACCTCATGTAGTTGTTTCTATATTGGAAGACGGAAAGGAGATTAAAAAATAGGATTTATGGACATTTGAGAGAGATAAGAATTCAGAAAGACTCAAATGCTCTGGCAAAACATAGTATAGAATTTCTTAATCACAGTTTTAAATTTTTTATTATAGAAACATTAGCGGTAGACACGAGAGGTGGACCATGTATGTTACACTTAGAAAAACAAGAGGCACTATGGCAGCTTAGAACCAATGCCTGGTTTAAATTATTCCTTTTCTATCACATGATTTTGAAAATTAAAAGCATTAGAAAGATACAAAATTAGGATATCCTCTGGTATACATATATTTTATAAAAAAAAAATTATTTTTTAGGAGTCATGTCTTGACATTTTTTAAGTATGGGTTCATACATACATACATTTTTAAATTCAATCAATATATTGATTTTGGTTTATATATACTGGTCTTGCATATATATATATATATATATATATATATTATACATTAGAGACATGTATAATTATATTTACTTTGGTTATGGATAGTGTATATGTGATATGTATTCAAACACACATATACATATTTTAGGACATTGCAGCTTCTCATACATATATGTTTTAAATGCAAAGGAAGGGTTAATATGTTATAGTAACCTGATGGTTTTTGGTAATTGGTTCATATTCTCCTTTTGGGGCAGTACTAAATGTATATAAATGAAAATAAATGTTCTGCGTTCACTCTGATGAAGTTTCTGAATAGACAGAAACAAAAGTGCTTAGGCACTTGTGTTTTTATTATGATTTGTGATATAATACACTGAAAATTATCCTGATTACTCAGGGGAAACTTGAAGATATGGAGCATTTTGGACAACCATCATCCCAGTGTTTTAGGATCTGATTAGCTGCTCTACCAAATGCACAATCAGAATCAAGTGGACCATTCATAATCTCTTTTTTATCTCATCAGAAAAGTTTTGGCTGTGCAACCAAGCATGCCACCTTACCATCACTGATATCACTGCAATTCTAGGCACAGTATTGGTCCCTTCCAAGGCACTCTTTAAAGCATATTTAGGCTCTTAGGTTCATAGGTCAGTACTAGGCTAGCTGCCTTTATGGGCCATTTTAAGTCTATCCAGTTTCCCTTTTTGTGCTCGAAATAACCTATCCCATTTGATTATAGATTGGCCTTAACTATCAAATGGTCAATAATTAAATGTTATCCCTAATGGCAATAACTGGGATAGTGCCATAAATAATTTGAGGGACTCATGCATAGGATAAAGCATTTAGGAACTGCATCTGTCCAGAAGGTGAATTTATCCTTTAATATGTGTGAGCATCATTCATGAAGAGATTTTTATGACTTATTTGTAATTAATTGTATGTGCTGCATGCGTGCATTATACTTAGTTTTGTAGAATGTGACTAGAGCCATTGTGGACTAATGAAAAGTTACATTTACACTTGAGAAACATTGAAAACAATGCCTCTCACATGGTATCTCTACTCAGCAAGTAATGACGTAGTTAACTCATAAACTGTGCATACACCTTAACTCATACTTCTACATAAAACTCTGGTAGTTGAACACTTTGAAAGCTACCATGCTGGACTGTACCAACTTCTTTCCCTGAGATTCTAGCCACTTGTTTAGTTTATCTTGAGGGACTGGATTTGATGAAGACATGGTCTTTTTATTGGCAAAGGTTGCTGGGGACACAGAAGCAAGATCCACAGACAATGGGGCTTGTTAACCAGGTATGGCTGAGAATACCCTGAATTTCTTAAAAACTTTTTAGGCAGAGGCTCATTCAGCAGAGAAGAAGTGCAAGTTTTCTTAAAAACATCCTCCAACACCGGTATAACAGAGGGAAGGTTACCACATCTGGGACCTCATCCTCCAAAAGATGAGGCAACTCCTAACTGAATAGATCCTTAAATCTAGCCAGTATTTGGGAAAAAGAAACTATCTATTTGGGTTTATGAACCTGTTCATCATCAGAAGAAACTGTCTGGTAAGACTCTGACTTTCCAAAACCTATGATTCCAGATCGCCTTCAAAATCAGGATCCTAGGGTTGTTTAATGGTGGCAGGAGTGCCGGCATTACTCATAACCCAGGTTTGTACACTGTAATCAACAACATGAATGGATCTAACTAAAGCCACCAGCTCAGGTGGAAACACAGTTGGATACTGTTGCCCCATAACATGGTGGATCTTGTGTCTCTTTCTTGCATGCACTGCTCTGGTGGAATAATCCTTTGGGGAGATGTATCAATGATAGCAACAGATTCTGTACCCCTGACTTCTCCTGCAGCTGAAGAGTTTGGTTCTCCCATATCTGAACCAGGCAATGATACAGCCCCAGACGACATGTGTATGTACACATATATATATATATATATATATATATATATATATATATATATATATATATATATATATATATATACACACACACACACACACACACACACACACACACACACACACACACACACACACACACACACACACATGCACACACACCATTGTGTCATGCACAGTTGTGGTACTATCACCACACTAGGGGACCTGGAAGCAAAAGAAGGTGAATGGTCACATAGCCTACCCAAGGCTGTTGCAGTGTCACAAGCCATAGGCTGAGGTATATTCCTTGATTTACTTTTATGTTTTTATGTGCACAAGGGGTACATGGTGAGGTGGGGGGAGGTTAATCGTATCAAGGTCCATCAAGTTAAAGGATGTAAAACTAGCCAGATCAATAACAAATAATGGCTGCACAGTCAACCAGTAACAAATGGACACATTCCACTATACTCTCTCACTACATAGCAATCTAAAGTCTATTTATGCAGGGGATGTACTATTCTGAACACATTACACTGAGTAAAATGATAGTCTATAGTTTCTATAACACAGTTCAAAGCACAAAACACATGTACAAAAGTCTCTTAATTTTTTTGAAAAAATGGCTGGTTCCAGTCCAAATTAATAGATATAGCCTAAAACAGTATTAGACAAGAAATAAAGCATAACATTATGAAATATTTCACCTCAGAAATGTTTAACATACAAAATGGCACCAAAATCACAATTAAATGAAAAAATAATTTAAAATGCTGTAATCCCACTCAATCACCTCAATTAATCATAACCCGAAAGAAAAAACTGCAATATCAGTAATTTTCCTTGTCAAAACTTCCAAATTAAGCATATAATCAACAGAAAAAAACAGGCATGATTAACTTGCAGCTCTGGAAGCATGATGTAATGAGAGGAACTATAGTAAAATGGCCTTAGTACAGAAACTCCATTAAGCATTCACAAATCAACATAAAACACATTTCAAGGGTTTAAAATGCCCAAGAACCAACAATCAGGTTATAATCAACAGAATAAGCCTTCTTGAGCTAGTTGAAGTAAAAGCCCAAGTATATACACAATTTCTAATTGGAAAAACAGTCAAAGCAGCAGAATACACTATTGAGGCACTGAACACAAAGGAGGGGGAGGAAATAAAACCCCCAAAGGGTTTGTTATCTGTGTTCAGCAACTGGGAGATCCAAAGTAAGGAGCAGTCTTCCAAGAGATCCTTCTCTTACTATGGCACTTGAAAACTGGAAGGGTCCTGTATGAGTGTCTGTAAGGCATTCCCTGTACAGCCAGACGATTGGTCTGTCACACCCACAGACAGGCAGTAGTAGAGACTCTGAGTTTTAGTAGTCAGTCAGAGAATGGTAGAAGGACACTACTACCTAGTAAGGCAGTGTGTTTGTTGAACATCTTCTTTGTACCACATAATATACCATTCACTGAGGCTTCACCATTATGCTACACCTTCAAATCTGCCATCCCATTTTTTAATGCCAAATACATATATGTGTGCATGTGTGCACCTATATATATGATTGCAGTGTGATTCATCTCTGCATTACAAAATTGAAAATAAAACATCTGACATGATACAGTGAAGAATCACACTATCATGAAGATATTGAGCATATGAACGTTTGCAAAAGGAAAGCAATTTCCTTTTACCACTTTTATCTTAAAACATTCTATAACATTAGCCTCTTAATTTGTCTGATTAATGATAGTGTTACAGAAAGTTTTCAAGGTCATGTATAGGGTTAGGATTATTATTAAGTTGGGCAAGATACCTACCTTTGCGTCATCTGCCAAGAGGTTGAGTCTGTTCTCTGAGACAGACACATAAAAGAGTGAGTACTGAACCCAGGTAATAACCCTTTGGTACGCCTCATGTAATTCTCCTAATTTATAAAATGATTCCTCCCAATACAGCCCTCTTTCTGCAATTCAAGCATCCACTGTGGTAGGCAAACATATGGTCAGAATCTTGAGGGGAAGTCTACTGGCACTTTTAGAGGACAGCAATCTTTAAAGCTGCAACCAACAGGATCTCATGACAAGGAAGCACTGTCATTCCGTTATGAGTCCAATTTATGACTGGGTTACAGATAGAGTCTACTTAGATTGCAGAAAGGCCTTTGACTCTGTCCCATATGGAGCCTGATAGAAAAACTAGGCTGTTGGGAACAGGACCAAAACATTACCAGTCACTGCACATTTCTGAAAAATGTTGATAAAGTCCAAAGTATACAGGACAAGAAAATGTTGACAGTGATATTTTACTACATTGTGTAACAAAGCATAATGTAAAATGTGATGAATATTGTAAAGGATGGGCTCCAGTCTCTCTTGATACCACCAAGATATATCCCAAGAGTCACTCAACAGGATGAGGACCAACAATAAGTATAAACAATGAGAGCCCACAAGAATTACACACATTATAAAAAACAACAAATAGGGTAAGTAAAATCAGAAGAGTTTACACAATCAACTTCCTCAGACCTGCAAAATCTACCAAGCAACTCTTATTTATACAGATACACTAACTATTTATTTATTTATTTATTTATTTATTTATTTACTGACATTTGATTACCGGGAAAGTCTGACTGGGTAGGAGCCCATTTTTAGTGGAGGCCTGGGGAGAAAAGCTCCAAACCTAAGTAATGGTCTTGCTTTCACAATAAGAGCAATATTTAAAAACTGTCCCTATTTTTTGGGCCTTTGTCCCCTCAATATTTGTAGCTTTGTCCAGATTCCTTGCTCTAAGAAGTTGAGAGGTGTGTTTCTGGCTGCCTAGAGCTGAGAGTAAGAATGAAAACTAAAATTAGAAAATGTTTTTTACCTGAACAAGAAAAGCAGGCTTTTGTATTTCTTGTTCAGCTAAAGGTCATTTTCTCACAATTAATGAGCTTAATCATGGCACAGAGTACCACAAGTTAAATATTGTGATTAAATTACAGCAAAAGAAAGTGCTTGTGTATGTTGTCTACCTTTAAAACATTATCAGTATGAATGGGATATGCCAGCCTGTTCAAATAGCACAACAGGTGTGATAAACACAGCATGATTAGTTCTGTCAGCATTAACGTATTAAATCATTAAATTCAATGAGAGCTTTAGATGGGCTACTTCCAGTTATAATGTTTAAGTTAAAGTCAGTTGAATTAAAGATGTATGCATGTCCTGCAGAATACAAGTCTGATCCATGTTCTATATCTGAATACTATGTTGCTACTGGACATGTTATTTCCTCTACTGCATATCTTTGCATACTGTTCTTCATTGAATATATCTAGGACATCACCTAGTATAACCAATGAACTGCTGGTTGTACCAGTAACCAGCAACCAAGGGAATGCATTCTGTTATAGCCATAGATGGCTTAAGGGGCATGCCTGTTTCTGGTAGTATAACTGTTATCCTGAAACAAACTGCGGTTGTTTAACAGGATTACCAGTATTTCAATCAAGCAATTTTTTTTCATGAGGAACATTCTTTTTAGTAGCCATTAATTTTTGTTCAAATATTTTAACATAGTCAAGCATATCATTATAATACTGTGGTACTTTATCAAACAAAGGAAATCTTTGAATATCATTGTCCAGTTTATTAACCCCAGGAGCATACTTTCAGTGGGTGTTAAATACTTAATCAGCATTTTCATATATTCACATATAATAAATGTTCTATATTTTCAAATACAGTCTAAATTTCAACCATTCTTGTAAAAATTGGAAAAATGTTTCTCATAGGGTTAGCATTTTAGATATTTAACCCCTTGGAGACCATTTTCTCTAAATAAGGTCCAAGACATTTTCTGCCATTATAGCTTCTTATACTTTTGAAACTTTAATTCAGGCCTCTGTATATCTTGAATTAACTTCTCCTCACTGTAGTCACTATTAATATTTACTTCAGTTGATACAGCTTTAATTTCAGTCACATTCTCTTCTTTGATAAAAGGGTTGTGGTTAAGTCCTAAAATATTAACCAGTCTTGTACGCATGGCTCTTCCAGATGTTACTTTTTAGTACAGTGGTGGGGCAACGCCTTCATAATCCTCTATTCTTCTTGTAGGTTCAAAAGCCCATCTATATCTCAGCAGCCACTCAACAAAAAATGGGCCAACACTTAAGTATGAACAAGAGATATCCACATGAA
The DNA here is from genome assembly GCF_019279795.1 of Protopterus annectens. Taxonomy (NCBI): domain Eukaryota; kingdom Metazoa; phylum Chordata; order Ceratodontiformes; family Protopteridae; genus Protopterus; species Protopterus annectens. Next base: position 738,441,208 of record NC_056739.1, read on the forward strand.
TTTCAAAAATAATTCCATACACTTCATTAAAATATGAAATAGGTCAAGTTTCATCACTGATTTCCCTACTTCTATAAAATCGAAAAACAATCCTTAGTTATACAGTGTTGCTTACTAAGTAAGCAATTAATAGTTGGGTTTCTGGATACTCATAATTTCTATAGACCCATTTAGCCCATGTTCCTCAACAGCAGATAATATAATTTTCCAGTCTAACACCTAATTTTGACCTAGGCATGGATATTGCCATGTAGAACCACAGGAATAAAGTAACAAGACATGAAATATTCCACACCAGAACAGCAAATAGGTCCAGGAGCAATAGCAGAAGCACACCGGAGAATATGGTAAAAATATTTATTGACCACAAAATCAAGGATTAAGCATTTTCATACAGGTACTTCATCAGAATCAACATGTGCACCTTCAAATACACTCAAACACCCCTCCCTTGATCACACATCCAATAAAAATCCCCCATCTATTAAGTGGCATCAAACCTAAGTTGCCAACTTAACTCTTTGGCCTCCAACAGATCGTCCCAAGGTCCACCCCTGAGATCCCTCTGCACACGTTCTAAAACAAAAAAAAAAAACAAAACTATGGTCTCTATTTTCACTAATGTGTTTGACCAGGGCATTTTTCAAATCCCTTTTCTTTATATCCAACCCATGTTCGTACATGCATTCCCTATGTTTCCTCTTGGTTTTTCCCACATAAAAATGTTTGCATTTTAAACACTTAGTTACATAAATGACCCCAATAGAATTACAATTATTATGGGCTTTTGATTGAATATTGAAATGATTCACCTTAATCTGATCCCCCTCCAAAACCATCTTACATTGGGCACAATTACCACATTTATAAGTACCCTATTTTTTGTTGGTACAATCAAGACCACAATCAAAGGAAACATGTTCCAAATGTTTTTTCAAAGTTTTACCTCTCCTGAAAACTATCTGGGGTTTTTCTCTTACCACAATATTCATATCCTTAAAATGGGAGAAAATATGCCAATATTTATGTAATATATTTTTGATTTGGGATGCCTTATTATAATACTGGGTGATAAAGGCTCCCTGTAATTCCAAATTATTTGCTTTCCTTCTCCCTCTATATACATCACCAACAAGGGTCACCTGAGAGCAAATAAGGGGCAATATATCCACATTTTCTCTCCTTGTTTTGACATTTTCAAACACTTGGGAAACTAGTTCAACAAGGTATCCCCTGCAAAAAACATATTGCCAAGTTTTTCACACTCCTTCACAAATGACTCCCAGTTAGAAACCATACAGGCAAGACGAATGTATTGGCCCTTAACAATACCAAATTTTTGATGTAGGGGATGGTTACTCTCATAATGTAAAATACTGTTACTGTAAGTGGGTTTCTTTGGAAATGGTGACATGCAGATAATTGATGGAAAGGAGGTTATATCGACAGGTGAACCTCAAGAAGTGGGCAGATGAATTCAAAAAATCTATAAACCCCGTCTATTTCACCTATTCTATCCTACACAATAAAAATGTCGTCCAAAAAACGGATATATAATCTCCATGGTTTTATCCCAAAATGTGGAAATAGAACATGTCTCTCCCATTGTAACAATACAAAGTTAGCAAAAATGGGGGCACAACAGGCCCCCATCACTACCCCTTTCCTTTGCCTGTAGTACTGGCCCTCTAGGTACACATAATTGTGTTTCAATACCAATTCCATACATAATACAAGGACATTGACAGTATTGTTGTCCAATGCAGTACATTCACATAAAAAATCATGGAACCATTCCAATCCCAAATCATGTGGGATTACACTGAACAGTTCTACCACATCAATAGTCATAAAAACACATTGTTCAGAAAATTCAACATTTTTCATTTTCATTAGGAAGCCCCAGGAGTCTTTACAAATATGAAAAAATACCCCCAAACAGTTATTTAAAATGATATCCACTTATTTCCCCAGGGGGTGGGTTTTTGATTTTCTTGCATCAACAATAGGCCTCATTGGTGGATTAGTAGTACTTTTCTGTATCTTGGGGATACCAAAGATACATGGAACAACTGGATGTTTAACTTGAAAATATTTGAAAATATCATGTGATATTTCCTCCTCATCCACCATATCTTGTAAATAAAGATATATGCATTTATAGGCCAATCTGATAATGCTCAAGGAAGTTTCTTCATATAAATCACTGTTGTTAACATGGCACAACATTTTATTCACATATTCCTCCTTGCCCATAATAACCACCCCACCCCCTTTGTCAGGTTTCATAACCCTGATCTGTCTATTCCTGGAAAGTTCTCTCAACAAGCAGAGTTCTTGAGCATTTAAATCACCATTACCATAGGAGCCCTTACCCACCAGGCTCCTGAACTCGAATTCTACCAACTTTTCAAAAATAATCATGGGTAGGGGTAGGGGAGGATTGAACACACTTCTTCTTTTTATAACATCCCCCATACCACCTGACCCATCTTTGAACAAAATTTTAAAATTCACCTTTCTAAGGAACAATTTTAAGTCAATCAGAAGTTTGTCAATCTTGAAACTGGCTGAGGGGACAAAAATAATCACCCCTACTTAGTAAATCCACATGTTCAACATTGCAACAAAAATCACTATAATTATATAAAACAAAGTCACCTGTTTTGTTGCTAATGATCTTTGGATCTCCTTTTTCAGTTCTCTCCAAGTCCATATGACCATCCAAAAAAATTAATTCTTCCTCCATCACCATTTGCAGTTGAATGACCGTTTCTCTTGTCTGTAATTCCCCTGTTGATGTCCCCAAGAATGGTGATAGTCTCCATGGTCCTGGAATTTCTGGTTCCAGATCTGTTCAAATCTCCAGAGTTCATGGGTCTGGTTTACCCCTAAAAGGGCCTTGGTTTTCACATAGGCCTGATTATCAGACCTCGTAGGTTCCTCCCACTGAAAGACATCATCATTTTCACCTTTCCAATTGGTTGTTGATGGTTTGGGGTACGCCTTCCCTTCCACATAGGCTATGCGGTCTCATTTGAATTTCTTTGCCTTATTATTTTTTATTTTATTTAGTTTGTTGTCCACATTTCTAAAAATGGCCACATAATCATTTTTAAAGTCCAGTGGAACCTAGACAAAATGCTTTGTAATACAGTGTATGCATTTATGAGTGTATTGTGTTTTATTGTGTACCTGGCTGCATTAAATTTTCAAATCTTTTTTTAGTGCTGGCTTGGTCTTTCCTTGGGTACTTTTTGCTTTGGTTCATTTTATATCTCAACTGCAACGTTACTTAAAGAAACAATTGGATAGTTTACAAGGTTCCTCACAAATGTAAAAGTATTAGCATGTCAAGATAAATACCAAATAGATTTTTACATCTTGAACACTATGACTGGTACAAAGTCATAGGGTGCATACAGTACATAAAGTTAGAAGTACGGATTAGTTTGTAAATAAGACTCATCATTTCTTTTCATGTTCACATAACGTGAGTAGGCATTTAACTGAATGCTAAAAGGTTTAGAATGAAAATAATAACTGTAATAATGCAATTAAATTTGTTGTGTAAATGCATTGGGGATTTTTTTATTTAAGAAATATTGTAGTAAAAAATTATGGAAAATGTATAAAAACATACCTCATACAAAGTGGTTCACACTGATAAAAATAACATGCATCTGGAGATAAAAATGGTAAATAGGTGGAAATCCAATGTAATTAAAGTCATTTCAGTCTTACATACCTCTCAAGTGTACCTCATTATGGGGAACATTCCTCAATTGGGTTCTTAAAACATTCATGTTCCTCACAGTTCTGCATTGAAAGGATCTGTCACACATTCAGTGTTAGCAATTTTTTAATTGATACCCATAGTTAATACAACTGAATCATACTAATTCATTAAAAGAGCTATAATATAATTAAAAATATCACATTTCAACCATCCTATGAGCTTCCTAGATGAACTTGTTAGTAAGCTGTTAGTGAGTGTTCCACATTTTTCCAATTTGTTCCACATTATGAAAGGTAGTGTTCCTCATTTTAGAGCTGGAAGTTTGAGAGCTATGATCTTACATTTGCTTGCATGTAGTCTGCATATACTCTGAGATGAATTAAAAGTAGGCTATCTTGTTTTAACAGAGAGTACAAATAAATGATGAAAGCTGAAGGCACCCACTGGTTCCAGGTCATTTCTTAATTAAAGAGGTTAGGAGTAAATGGCTTCATAAATAGGTTAATTTCCCTTCTAAAGCTGCACTTGGTTATCTCACTACACATTTAAGAAAGGTGTCTAGAATGTCATTTGAAGAGGAATTATAAAATAAATAGTAGATGTTATGACTCCTGAACTGACAATACGCACAATGGGATCATTGTAATTCCTCTACTAATTTTTAATCTGAGTTCATAAGTTGATAAGCAAGTACTAGGCAATCAGTCTGAAGACCATTACAAACCTAGCCAAAAATCCACATTCACAAGTTCTCTCCACATTCATGGAGGACAGGATAACACAGACTGTGACAAGAATTTGAGGCTGCACATCCATTATTTGGGTTTACCTTGAAGGTGGCAAGGGTGATTCTCTGCTTGAGAAGTAGTGGAAAGTTGCTCCAGAGATAAAGGATAAATTGGAATATGAATCCCACAATGTGTCTTATCTGCTGATGAAGCTTTACTTCCTTTAAACAAGTACTTGAGGCATTATTTGTTCTGTGAAGGAGTAGGTCAAAGTGGATTGAATGTTTTATGGCTTAGTACAGATCCCCACAGGGGAGTCTATAAGACACTAAGTACAAAGAGAGGGCTGTCAAGTCTATACAGGATAATTCAGTTTTTGAGGCCACTGAATTTTGATTTATAAATCTCTGAGATATCTCAAGTTGAGTGATAGGTTTAGACAAAATCATGTAAAAAGATGTATAGGTTCATATGAGATTTCTAGGCTACCAGCTCAAGAGCCCTTGCAAGCCTAGCCATTATTACCCAGAGTCATATTCAGTTTATATTTATAAATCAAATTCATTTTTATATTCAATAATGCGTCTGATAAGATATAAATAAAAGGGAATTAACACTTCTTTGGATCTAGTCATCCTTCTCAACCAAGGGTGTAGCTCTACAGAATACATTTTTCCTTGTATCACTCTGAAACATTGTAACTTTTCTCAGGCTATATTATGTCTACAGTTTTCAAGTACTGCCTCTAACAACCAGTACAGCTTACAGAAAGTACTGCTAGTCCAAAAAACAATATATTTAACAGTTTTAGAGGGAACCATTGAAAATGATGTGTATGTTTATCAAGTTCTATGGTGGCAACATTTTGAAAGATGTCTCCTTTTTTAAATACCAACTATAATGAGGGGTAGTAAAAGAGTTTGTGAGTGCAAAATGAAAATTTCTGGCCGTGTCCCTACTCTCAACCTACAGACATTGAAATTAGGAATAAAGGACCTTGAAAACAGGAATTGAAAAGTTATTTACAATGATGATTGCTGCTTGCTTGCAGCTTCTGCTTGCTAAAACCAAAGTCTAATTAATGCATTAAACTTTGCAGACCATAACTTTTTCAGGACTGTATTATGCACAGTTAGGTTGTGCATCAGGGCTGGTAACCCGATACGTAAAAATCCACTACCAATCATTAGCGGAGTTCCACTGTGGTGACCCCTAACAGGGAAAAGCCGAAAGACACAAACTAATAAAAATAACTCATCTATGTAACAGACGACATGAACGATAATGTCACAGTTTACTGCATTTGATGTACCAAATTTAACTTTTCAAAGCATATATGAATGATATTCTCCATTTAACTCAGAACAAATGTGTTCCTACATTTACCAGATCTAACAAAAATCAGATCTAACATCATACATTTTCAATGTCCTTTATATATATTTTTTGCACCATTCGATCTTGTCCATGAAACAGTCTGTTGATTTTAATACTATTGGAATTCATTTGATATTATGCAATCTGTTGATAAGCTACTTTGTGTTCTGTTTCAAAGTGAATTATGTGACAATTTTAAATTTTTAGGGAGTCTTTCCTGTTGGGAAATTGTTTCTGTCTTCGATCCGCCCTGCACCTGGGTTTCTTATATGTAATTCTCCTAGAAGCTTGTACCAGGCACAAAATGTTAGTATTACACACAGCTGGATGCCTTTTATTTTCTACTTATTTTTTTAGCTAAGAGAAGTTTAACCCTTTAATGTATACATGCTAACAAACAGAAATGTATATGCATCTAAGTGACTATATTTTACTATAGAACTATATAACAAGTAGAAGTGTACATGCACTATTATGTGTCTATATATATATATATATATATATATATATATATATATATATATATATATATATATATATATATATATATATATATATATATATATATATATATATATATATATATATATATATATATATATATATATATATATATATATATATGAAACAGTCTTCCCTTTTTGTTTTAAAACACACAAAACAGTTTACAATGATATGTATTCTTTGGTCAAATCATAATTTTCATCATGATTTACAGAAAACACATTAGGAAACAAAACCTTTACTTTTCTTTTGATGCAGCAAGTTAAAACATGGTTCCATATTTATGGAATGCTGTAAAAACCATGGTTGATATACTGGTGAGTGCTGACCACACACCAGTCCATTAGCTGTATTAGTGCAATGTTCAGTTTTGTGAGTTTTATTTTGTAAATCCATAAAATTGCCCTGAGGCAACCAATGCTCATACAGAAAAGATGGTGGCCAAAAAAACAGTGGTAAAACTACAACTTGACACATTATTTTTGAACTTTATTTATTATTTATTTTATTTATTTAACATTTGTTAACTGGGAAAGCCCGACTTGGAACAAAGCCAATTTTCAGCGGACACCGGGGGAGAAAGGCTCTAGATGCATGTCTTGTTACATTATAATGTGTAAATTTTCCTGTACAGTACATATTTGTTAGACTGTCTGCTATCCATGCATTTCAATCTAGTTGGTACTCAGGATTAATCTTTTAAACATTGTCCTCCACACATATGCATTGCTAGACATTAATTTAATTTGCACTGAATTTGTTTGTATTTGTACATGCAGAGACTGCAAAGTACATTTAGTCTAATCTACAGATTTAGTAAAATTAACATCAAACCCTAATCTGCTAATTAAAGAGTTATTAAAGACTTGTAAGAATATATTTTGAAAAAATACATGTTTCTTTTGTATCCATATGATATAGCCTGTAAATGCACAATTTGTGAAATATCCTGACCTGTCACTTTTAATCTGTTTAACAATATTTCTATGTCAATTGAATTTAATGCCCCTAAGTCTGTACTCATACCCCCTAAAAGAGTATCGTACCAGGCTCTTCATCATCTACAGCCCGTGATGTCAGGAGGGAATGAAATATTAAAATGTACTACTGTTTTTTGGTAGTTTTGTCCCATTACCATGCAAGTTGACGGTACCCTAATTACTTGATCAAACTTGGCTGTGGGATTATTATTAAAGGTTCTGATAACAAAAAGGCAAGGTTGTCGTCCAAAGATTACTGAATAATTACTACAAACCAGTATGTTTCCTTCTTGTACCTTTATTTTAGTCCCTTCTGCAATACTGTTTACACAATCAGTGTAAAACTGAAAAAGTGCACTTTCCCCTGACATATGCAGCATTTGATTGCAGTATCATTTTGTAAATGTATATTTGCTTTATGCTGTGTGAATTGACTGTATGACTGTCCTCTGGCTGTTACCCAGACTGTGTTATTCTGGTCTAAGAAAAGAGCTCCAATATGACATGCTTGTCCCTCAGGACAAGAGAAGTTACCTTGGGTTCTATTTGTAGTATCATGTACCAGTACAACTTTAGATTAGCAATATTACTTTTGTATACTTGTTCTGCTGCAGTTTCTGCTATTTCTGGTGCTATTATACAATTATAAAAAATTGTAAAAAACAAAAGAGATATTGGCTTAACTAACACATGTTTGAAACCAAAGATATTTACATAATTTACATCTGCTGTTGTCTGTCTATTCCTCTTCTGTATTCCAAACAAGTGCATTTTAGGAAACTTCATTTTCATTTTTCTGAAAAGAAAATACATGCATGTCACTTTTGTGACTCTGTCTCTTTATTGCTTTTCATTACTCTTATTTGATCTCTATGCACTAAAACTGTTTTGTTTTTCTTTTTACCTTTATTTTGTACACCAATGGACCTATTTGTTCCACTACTTCAAAAGGTCCCCACCAATTTCTAGGCTCCCTATTACACTGCCGCAGATGCAGGTTGTGGAATGCATCTTTGTCACACTGAAAAGCAAGAAAAGGCAAAATAGCAAAGAGGCTTTTCAGCAAATTCTTTCCCTGGGAAAAAATTTGTTTGGCCGCTTTTGCTACTTTGCCTTTTTGGCACTGTAGTGCGATCTCGGAGTTGGTATATTTAAGTAGGGGGGTGCGCCCCCCACACACACACACATTATGTAATGTTTTACAGTTTGTTTGTTTTTTTTGTTTCGGAACAGCAATTTTTTTCCCTTGGGAAAAAAAATCACTGTGCTGAGGTTTCGACGTTGGGTCCATTTATGTGTCATTCACTTTTCTGAGCGTGCAGTATCATAATATAGACCCAATTGTTATCTCATAGTCCTTCCATCTGAAACATGTTTACTAATACCTTTGTTCCACAGGGAAGGTTTTCTTCTGGCAGTAACATTGGGACCTTTTTTGCATAGGTGGAAAGCTTGTTCTCTTGCATTGCAGTCACATATTTCTGTAAGTTGTTTTAACCATTACTGATGCTTACTGATTTCTAACATAGGTCTAGTGTGTCAGGATCAAAAGGTAACTGTAATGGCATTTTTCTCCCTGTCATAATTTCATAAGGAGATATTCCTGTCTTACTGTTGGATGTTGCCCATATGCCCATAAGTATGGATGGCAAATGCACCCATACATTTCCCTTTTCAAGACATGCTTTTTTGAGACGCTCCTTGAGCATACGATTCATTCGCTCTAAAATTCCATTTGACTGTGGGTGATAGGGCACATTAAATCTTTGCTGAATTCCTAACAGATTACACATTTGCTTTATTAGGTCACTAACAAACCAAACTGTGGACCATTGTCTGATTCTATAATTCTTGGCCATCCCCAATGGCAAAAAATATTTTTCCATAAAGCTTCTGTTGCCTTTGCAGTCACAGTTTTAGCAGGAATTGCCTCTACTCATTTTGAAAAAACATCCACTAGTTAGTATCTGTAACCTTCCTTTGTTGTTGGCAAAGGGACCTATTTGAACTGCACACCATGGCCCCTCTGCTGGCTGTACTTGATGTAACTGAGGTTTTTTTACTTTTAGCATTTACCTGCAAATAGATCAGACATCCTTCTACAATTAGCCTACAGATCTTTTTTAAACTTGGGTTCCAGTATTTTTCTTTTACAACTGCCCATAGTTTATCAGCTCCTAGATGTCCCAGTATCTGGTGACTTAACTTGACCAATTGTCATGCCAGCTGAAATAACACATATGGCAACTGCAATCCTTTAGAAGTAGTGCATGCATAATATTTCTTTGGTGGTATTTCTGCTAGCATGCACTGAACAGTTTCTTCTTTTAAGCTCTGTTGCTTTTGAATATTTATAAGGTCGTCCTCAACTGATTCTTCGTCTAACTCTTTTAAGGCACTGACTTCTGTATCAGTGTATACATAATCTGGAAGTTCTCTTCCACTCTGTGCTGCTTGTTTTGCTAATGTGTCAGCTAATGCATTTGACCTGAAAGTTTCACTTGTCAGTTTCTAATGTGCTTTTACCTTTAAGATACTGTATTGCCCCTGCTGGTTTGACATTGTTATTATTTTATATATGTCTTTTAACACTTCAGCATGTTGTAGAGGTTTGCCTGCACTGTCTACAATCCTCGCTTTACCCAAGTGTCCATGTGAAGTCTTAAAGAATTTACTACATAGGCACAGTGTGAGAAAATGTTAACAGGATTGTAATACTTAAGCACATACCCTACTGCCTCTATTTCCACTCTCTGAGCTGACATGTGTCCTGGTAACTTTATTAGTTCAGGAGACCCCAACTTGGGATTTTCTGGAACTACGGTAAATCCTGTCCAGTATTTACCTTTGTCCCAAAACTGTACTCTGTCTACAAAGACGAATGGCTTAAATGGTCAAAGCCAGATGCCAAAAATTGTACATCAGGTGTCATTATTTTTTCTAAGCAGTTATGCTGTTTTCCTTCATATCCCACATGATTTGACAAATAATCTTTCTCTCCTGTCTGTATGGTAACAGTTTTCATTCTGAAAAGTGCCATCCATTTTGCAAAGACTGCTTGGCTAATACCATCTGTGATTTTATTAATTTCAAAATTGTCTATTAGAGCTTTTACTGCTTGGTGTGGTGTTTGCACTATAATGCTGGAAAATATGGTTAAGTACTCAGTCTGCTTAATACCCCAGTAAATGGCTAATAACTGCTGTATACATGGGTAGCAGCCCAGTTCCGCTGGAGTCATTTTACGACTACAGAAAGTGACTGGATGTAATGATGTTCTTCGTTCCCCATTGCTGCAGTCCTTACTATTGGGTATAGTCCGCGTCCAGTCGGCCCGAATACCAGAGTATAAGGCTGACGTCGGTCAGGGCGCATTAGACTGACGTCAGTACGTCAGGGTACTAATGCGCATGACCGACGTCATACCCTCAGTCTTTTGCCGCATGGTCCGATGCAGAAGCATTTTGTGCAGGTTGGCGTTCTGAAATATTTCAAACCGGAGTTTCAGACCAAACAGAGTTGGCTAAGTACCCGTTGGGAACATTTTGGTTTTTCTTGCCTCAGTATTTAACCGGATGTCAGAAAAAGTGAATAACTGTATTTCTTGTGGGAAACAGATACCTCATAGGGATTACCATACCTTGTGTATACCTTGTTTAGGGCCTGAGCACGACGTTGTTGGTTGCCGCTCTTGTGCTAGGTTTAACAAACGCACTATTAAGAGGAGGTTAGACTGTGCCAGGTTAGTGTTTGGGAAGCAATTATAAATGCCGCCGGATGCTCCGGCGCAAGGACAAAACAGCGAAGCCTAGGGTTGATGAACCGCAGTCCCGGACGTCGGTTCTTTAGAAGGCTCAGTGGAGCCAGAGGTTTTGCCAGGTGTTTCCATGGAGTCTCAGGCAGAAACTTTACTGTTACAGGATGTGCCTTCTCAGGAGCTAGGCCAGGCTGAGGGGCTTCTCAGGTAACTGTTCTTCCCTCTCTTCCCAAGGTGGTTAGAGCCTCTCCTTCTGTTGCCAAAACTTCTTTGAGAGGTAGGCCTACTTTAGCTTCAGTGGGGTTTCTCCTAGCATTTCGGGTTCTGTACCTAAGAAACATATGCTTAAAATGGCAGAAGATTTGATTACTATGATTAGAGGTTCTATGGCCCGCCTGATAAGAGGCCTAGGGTGGAACCGAGTTTGATAGTTTTGAACAGTGTTCAGAGGCTTCAGAGTCTTGAAGACTTGCAGGAGTATCCTACTTATTCTGATTCTGATGTGGATGATTCCACTCCTACAGCTTCTCCTCCTGAGGATTTCTCATTTTCAGAGACTCTGCATTCCATGAGGGAGCACTTTAAATGGGAAGGCCAGGATTACTCTGATTCCAGGAAAAGGCTTAGGGAATTCTTGTTTCTACCCCAGCATAGGCCCTTAGCTATTCCTCCTGTGTTGAATGTGGTGGAAGATGTTTTTGCAGAGGCTTCCCTGAACCCTGACTCTTTGCCTCCTGCTCCTGTTAAGCCTGATAGGTATTATAGGGTGCCAGGAGCTCATAAGTATTTGTTTAAGAGTCCTAGGGCGGACCCAGAAACTATTTCTCAAGGGCCTAAAGGTGTTAAGGCTTCTGTGGTTAAAAATCCTGTTCCCACTGATAAAGAGGCAAGGGCTTTGGATAGGTGGGGAAAGAAAGTGTATACTTCTTCCACTCTAGCCATGAGTGCGTTGAATTGTCAGTTTCACATGCTAAAATATCAGAATTATCTCCTTTCACAATTAAGATCTAAGGTGGATGCTTGAAGATATTGAGTGTAAAGAGTTGCTGGATTTGGTTCATGTGTCTGAACAAGTGGGTAAGCATTCTTTGCAATGTGGTTTTGATGCTGTACAGGCCTCCTCGAGGGTGGCTGCTACTAGTTCTGTTCTTCGCAGGCATGCCTGGTTGAAGGATCAGAATTTAGCTGAGCATGTTAAGACAAGGATTTTGGATGCTCCTTTACAGTCTGATGTGTTGTTTGGATCGCCTGTGGAAGCAGTTTTAAAGAAAATGGAGGACAAAGCTAAGTCTATGCAAACTGTTAAAGATTTTTGCAGGTGCAGCGTTTAGTAGAAATTGGCCTGCTAAGGGGTGGACATATCCTGCTTATGATTCCCAGTCTAGGGTAGGTCTAGACGTGGTAGGGCAGGGCTCAAGGTTCTTTTAGGCCTAGAACAGGAGTTCACCTGCTCAGACTTCTGGTGAGGGCAGGGTCAGTCCTTAAACAGACCCAATGACCTGTCTTTTCAGCTCCCAGTAGATTCTCGCCTGGCAGCTCCTTTGGGAGGAAGACTGTCTCTTTTCAAAGAAAATTGGGATTTAATTACTCAAGACAAATGGGTGTTGGATATCATTCACCACGGTTACAGATTTTATTTCCATACAATGCCCCTTTCAAAGGCATGCCAGACATTCCTCCTCCACAGGCTCACAAGCAAGTTTCTCAGTTACTCCAGATGGGGCCATTCAGCCAGTCCCTGTATCAGAAAGGGGCCTAGGAGTTTATTCTCCGCTGTTCCTAGTACCAAAGAAGGGGAACACGTGGAGACCAATTTTGGATTTATCTCTCCTCAACACTTTTCTGGACATTCCCAAGTTCAAGATGTTGTCGTTACAACAGCTTTTACCTCTGCTGGGCAAAGATCACTGGATGGTAACTTTAGATCTCAAGGAAGCTTACCTTCATGTACCTATAAGGCTAAGTTGCAGGAAGTATCTGCGGTTTCGAGCTGGAAATTCTCATTATCAGTTCTCTGCATTGCCCTTTGGCTTATCTACTGCCCAGAGTATTCACAAAGGTTCTGGCTCCAGTGATAGCTTACTTCAGGCTTCAAGGAATTCAAATCTATCCTTACTTGGACGACTGCCTGATTCTGGCTCAAGAAAAGGAAGACCTTCTACAGCATCTGGAATATGTTATAGCAGTGCTAAGATGCCTAGGGTATTCTGTGAACGAAATAAAGTCCAGTCTAGTACCCTCTCAAGACATGTGCTTTCTGGGTGTGAGACTGAATACAGCAGCCCAGATGGCCTTTTAACCCCGGACAAACAAAAGAGTCTGTCACTTTACTTCCATCAACTATCTCATCAGTCTGACTGGAAGGACAGTCCTTCAAGCATTAGGGTTCATGGCATCTTGTATTCTGGTGCTTCCCAATGCCAAACTGCATATGAGGAAGTTACAATGGTATCTCAAAATGTATGGACACAGCACTGCCAGGATTTGGACACTGTCATTCAAATAATACCTTGCCTTCAAAAAGAATTTTTGTGGTGGGCTCAGGAATGTCACCTAAACAAGGGACTCTCTGTGACCCGCCAGAGGCGAGTCAGATTTTAACGACAGATGCCTCGGACATTGCTAGCTCATCTAAATGGAAAGTGGATACAAGACAAGTGGCCTGCCAGACTACAGCATCTACATATCAACATGAAGGGAGATGTAGCAGTCCAGTTTGCATTAATGGCTTTCAAGGAGTTACTTCTTCAGGGCAGGTGTTGATTCTAACAGACAACACAACTGTCATGTGGTACATCAACAAGCAGGGGGAACACATTCTTATCCTCTATGCAGGCAGGCAATGATTTTATGGGAGACTACGCTAAGCTTGCAACTAACTCTTCAGGCAAGGTTTCTGCCGAGCACAGAACTCCTTAGCAGATGTGTTAAGCAGACAAATCATGGATCCCCACGAGTGGAAACTGGATCTTCATGTATTTCAAAAATGCAGTGTCATGGGGAACTCCAGACTAGATCTGTTTCGCTTGTGTCATGAGGGAACCAGACATAGATCTGTTAAACTTCTCCACTAAACCACCAGCTGCCACAGTATTGCACAAAGGGGTTTCATCACACAGCTTGGAAAGTGGATGCTCTGTCTTTCAGTTGGAAAAACCTTCATGTGTATGCCTTTCCTCCTCTGCCTCTTCTTCCAAAGGGTACTATTAAAGGTCAGACAAGACAGGCCAAGGATGATTTTGATAGCTCCAGATTGGCCTCGGCAACACTGGTACCCACTCTACGGAGTCTCAAAGGAAGCCTCCATGGCCTTTACCTCTGATTCCTCATCTGTTATCTCAGAAGGATGGTCATCTGCTCAATGTCAAGCTTCACTCTCTTCATCTAACAGCCTGGCATATTCTGGGTTGAAACACAGCAGGTCTCAACTTCCTCAACAAGTTTTAAATGTGATTATGGAAGCTAGAAGACCTAGTACAAGGAAAAGTAACGCAAAAAAATGGAAGAGATTTTTATTTTGGAGTACAGCAAAGAATTTGCAGGTTTCTGAGCCTAATTTGAGTGTGGCTCTTCAATATCTTACTGAGTTATTGGACAAAGGTTTGTCCTTCTCTTCCATTAAGATTCATGCTGCAGCAATTTCAGCTCACTATGATTGTGACCCTCCATTGTTTTCGCATCCTTTGTTCAAGCAGTTTTCTAGAGGGGCAAAAATATACACCCCCCCGCACAGCTCCTACTCCTGCTTGGGATCTCAATTTTGTGTTTGAAATACTTACTCTACAACCTTTGAGCCTCGCGGCTACTGCTGAATTGAAATACTTGTCATGGAAGACTGCTTTTCTGTTGGCTATTACTTTGCAAGAAAGGTGTCTGAGTTTTTGGCAGCCCTATGGCAGTAGAGCCCATTTTGATTCCCATAAGGATAGGGGTATCATTACGTATAATCCTTCCTTTATGCCTAAGGTGGTTTCTAGTGTGGCTTTAAACCAAACTATTCATTTGCCTACTTTTTATGCAGACCCCCAAAATAAAGGGGAAAAGATTTTGCACACTTTAGATGTACACAGGCAATTGCGTTATTATTTAAGCAGGACTAAGGATTTCAGGCAGTCTCAGCAGTTGTTTGTTTCTTTTGCTTTGAGTTCACAGGGCAAGCCTGTGTCAAAACAAACTATTTCTAGGTGGATTGGCTTTGCATTGCATTTTGTTATTCCCATCATGGCAAGGAGATTCCAGCTGGGATGAGCCTCATTTCCACTAGGCTACTGCCACACCACTCAATTTCTCTAGGGGGGTGGCAACTAAGGATATTTTTGAAGCAGCTACTTGGAGTTCAGTGCATACTTTCTCTAAGCATTATCACCTTCCTATCTACTCTAAGTCTAGGGCTGGTTTTGCCACAGCTGTTTTGCAAGGCATGTTGTCAGCTCCTGCTTCTTTATGATTTGCCAGCCTCCTTTCCTCTGCTTTGGGATTCTACCCAATAGTAAGGACTGCAGCAATGGGGGAGCGAAGAACATAGTACAGTTTTGTACCTACCATAAATGTAGATGTTCGAGGATCCCCATTGCAGTCCAATTTTATCCTCCCTCCTTCCCTCTGTGTTTAGGGGTGGTTGTGTAGGTGAGGTTACATGCTTATATTTTTGTATATATTCTTGTATATATTGTACATATTTTTGGTGCAGGTATTTTGGGCCTTGTTTTTTTAGGGTCTTCTGACATCTGGGGCAAGAAAAGACTGAGGATATGACGTCGGTCATGCGCATTAGTACCCCTGGACTACTGGCGTCGGTCTAAATGCTCCCCGGACGTGAATACTCTCTGGTACTCTCTGGGGGCCCGACTGGACGCGGACTATACCCAATAGTAAGGACTGCAGCAATGGGGATCCTCGAACATCTACATTTATGGTAGGTACAAAACTGTACTTTTTTTTTCCATCCTGTTGTCACTACCATACGTCCATTCCTGTAATAATACAACAGATAATGTTTTCTTTCCAGCTGCTGCTTGTAACACAAATGGCAACTTTGGTGTGGGTGCTATTAATTCTGTAGCTTGTGTTAACTTTACCTTTATCTGTGAAAATGCTTCACCCTCATTTGGTCTCCACTCTAAAAGGTAGAGTTCCTCTGTTCCTGGAACATCTTGCATAGAGGAACAGCCACAGCTGCATGATCCTCTATAAATTCCCTGTTGTAATTCATGATTCCCATGAATTTATACAAATCTGCTATTGTTAGTGACTTTTCCATTTGTATGATGCCTTGCACATACATTGGCCAAGGAGACCTTCCTGATGGTTTTAGGATAGTACCTAGAAACGTAGCTTCTTGTGTCATAAACCAAATTTTTTTCACTTTTGACCTTAAACCCTGCCTGCTGCAGATTATGAAAGACATTTTTAAGAAGCTGTACATGCTCTTCCACTGTTTCAGAATGAATTAGTATTTCATCAGTGTAATGTAACACCGCATCACTTTTTTCCAAATGTTGCAGAATGGAACCTACCGTCTGGTGAAAAATAACAGGACTGTTTTGAAAGATCTGAGGTAATCTTGTCCATGACATACTGCTGATTTTTAAATGTAAAAGCAAATCAAGGCCAGTCTCTTTTTCTGAGTGGTACTGCAAAAGAGCCATTTGCTAGATCTATTATTGTAAACCACTTACTTTGTGGCTTAATATGTGCAGCCAGCTCTGGAACTCCCGGAATTAAATGTGCTCTAGGAGTCATGTTCATAGGTTCATAGGTAGGTACTAGGCTATCGGCCCTAGGGCCCATACAAGCCTAGCCAAAAAATGTACCCTGGCTTTCGCCACCCAAGAAAATTATTTTCCTATGCCCCTGTCGAGCAGAGCCACAGAAGTGATCCCCGGGGTGAATTTCCCATTTCCCATCCAATCATCAAGATTTTTCTTAAAGAGTGCTAATGAGGAGCTCTGTTGGACATAGATAGGTAGTCTGTTCCAGAGTATGGGAAGTCTCTGGGACAGGAATCTATCCCTCCAGCATGTTCTGTTTATTGTGGTGACAAGGTTAAGGTCCCTAGAGTGTGTAGCTCGGAGGGATTGGGATTCTTTAAGTGGAGCATGTCCAACAGCTCTGGGTTTGACATAGCTTTGTATGTTAGGCAGAGATCGCCCCTGAGTAGGTGATATGCGATGGAGTAAAGCTGTAGTTTTTTGAGACGGTCTGCATAGGGCACCTGTTTGAGGCCAGTAATCCTCTTTGTGAGGTATTTCTGTGGTCTTTCCAGTTGTTGTAGATGTCTTATGAGGTACATACCAAAAGGGGGGTTGTACTCTATAATGGGTCTAATGAGTGATGAGTAGAGGGGAACAATGACCTCTTTTTTTCTGGATGAGAATCATTTTGTGATGAGATGAGCCACGTAGAAGGATTTCCTGACCACTGTGGCAATGTGATTATCAAAGGAGAGACTACTGTCCACCTGTGTCCCAAGGTCTATTATCACATTTTCGGCATTAAGTAGACTACCAGCTATGTGGTAGTTCATGGGTACAGAGTTTTTACCAAAGGGATGACAATACACTTTTTGGCATTGAGCTTCAGGCCATGGCTTTAACACCAGGAATCTGTCTCAGTGAGGCCCTTTTGTAGTTTGTCCACATCTTTAGGAGTTTCGATTATGGCTCCTAGTTTGCAGTCATCTGCAAACTTTGTTAATAAAGACCTTCTGTGTTGGCCTGCACTTCAGAGAAGTAGATACCAAACAGGAGAGGACCCAGGACTAAACCCTGTGGTACTCCACTTGTCACTGGTCTGATGTCGGATTTGGAATCCGCTACTTTCACAGTGTGGGTTCTGTCCATGAGCCAGTTGGCAACCCATCTTATGACATAGGGATTTATACCTAGTTTAGTGAGCTTATCTATAATTCCAGAGTAGGGGATGGTGTCAAAAGCCTTGCGAGATCTAGATAACCTGTGTGAACCATTTTGCCATCATCTATGGCTTTGGTGACTGCTTCAAAGAAGTCAATCAGGTTTAGGAGACATGATCTGCCTTTTACAAATTCAAACTGAGTAGGGTCCAGAGTTTGGAGATTACCAATGTCTTTGTTTATGAGTTCCATGATGATACGTTCCATGGCCTTGCAGACCAGGCTCGACAGGCTAATGGGGCGGTAGTTCCCGGGGTCCGTCGTGGCTCCCCCTTTGTGGAGTGGGATAACTGTTGCAGTGCGCCATTCAGTGGGTACAAAGCCTGAGGTGAGGCTATGATTGAACATGGTACTTAGGTAGGGTGCCAGTTCATTCTGTAGTTCATGTAGAACGCAGCCTGGGATATTGTCAGGTCCCATGGATGCTATGTTCTTGGCTTTGAAGAGTGTGTTTTTTACCTGTGCAGCCGTGATTATAGGAACTTTGCATTCTTCCGGTATAGAGATGTACTGATTTATTTTTCTTAGATCAATGACAAGACGGTAACTACCATCTTTCTTTTTAACTGGCCTGATAGGTGAATTTGTGGGACTGTTGCTTTTTTTTACCTACCTAGGAATGGGATACTGATTTTGAATAGGAGGTATGTAATCCTGATCACTACCTACTCCTAGTGGCATTGATAGCTTTCCACAGTCCCTGGGTCCCTTGGACCACAGGTTTGGAAATTGTTGTTGTAAATGCTGCCACACATTCTCACTGTCTGTATTTACATGTCCTGTAGGCTTGTCACATTTTTCAGGTAGGGAGATTGCACAGTAAACTGCACTTACCTCTCCCTCTCCTGTTTCCCTGTCTCCCATCCACAAAATACTGTTAGGTAAGACAGTTACTATGCCCAAAGGTCCTAAAATATCCATACCAATAATAGTAGTTGAACAACATGGATGCATTAAAAATGCACCTTTCAATGTCTGTCCTTCTTGGTGAAATTTTATGTTTACATCTTGGCTACTTACTGCATAGCATCCTGTGCCATTAAATGCAGAAATGCAAACCTTTTTTGTAGGATTTACAGGTAAATGTCTATTTGTAATGGATACGGCTGCTCCTATGTCTAATAAGACATTTTGCCATAGTGACCCCTCCACCCAGATATCAATCAGTGGTCGTCCATCTTGGCCTTTTTTAAAGGTAGTCAAGAAAGATACCAGGGTGAGGGGAGCACAACCCTATTGTAAGAGAATCCACTCATCCTTACTTTTATTGTCAGCTACAATGTGGCACACTGCATGCTTTTGTTTGTCATCTTCCTCTGTATCTGAGTGATCTACATATTTAGATTTTTTAATTTTTTTTTTACGTAACTGCTGCCTAGCTATTTCCTCTGCCTGCTCTTTCAAGTATTTTGGATTTACAGATGAAGCTGCCTGAAAATCTATGGGACATATTTCCCCTTTTCCTGTGTATTGATTACCCTTATAGCTGTCTTTACCAATATTGTAACGTCTCTGTACATTGACTTGTTTTTCTGACTTGTCTTGTGAATGTTTTGGGTCTGTTTTTGGAAACATGTCCTGTTCTTCCTTCTTTTTGTGCCAAACTTTGTAATGATCACAATCTTGCTTAACATGCTCTACTTTTTTATAGAAAAAATATGTTAGTACCTTTTGTTCATTACCTGTATTTGATCCTGGTGCTAGGGATACAGAAGCAGGAGTTAGCTGTGCTGATGCAGGTCTTTCTGCTGGTGGTTGGTCACACCACCGTTGCCTTCCACAGCTTTTTACTTCACTGATTACCTCAAATAGCTCACCCTCTTCTCCTAGTGCAAAAATATGGTGTGAGTATAATGCCCCATCATCGGCCATAGTTTGTCCCCTCATTA
Source organism: Protopterus annectens (assembly GCF_019279795.1). Classification (NCBI taxonomy): domain Eukaryota; kingdom Metazoa; phylum Chordata; order Ceratodontiformes; family Protopteridae; genus Protopterus; species Protopterus annectens. The sequence goes on from NC_056739.1 coordinate 738,461,095, forward strand.
ATTTTTGTACCAAATCAGTGAAGGTATCTGTATTTTCTTCATAAATGCATTTAATATCCCCTGGGACCCCTTTTACCTGCCCTAAGAAGCAGTGTATTAACTGTTTATGTATTTCTTGTTGTTGCATGTCCCTGTCTGACCCTTGATATATGATCCGAAATACAAGTCTAAAGTGCTCGGCTTGTTCCATTAATTTGTCTGAGATGGTGATTTTAAAATTATCTAACAGCTTAGCTCTCAGAGGCTGACCTTGTGTATATGCCATAAAAAGGGCTGTCATAAATCTTACTTTACTGTTTAACTGATAAGTGTCTCGCTTTAATTGAATGAAAGTTTTGAAACATTTGGGAATAAAAATCCAGAAACATCTGAGTAATGCATCCATCCATACATCAGATCCTGCTGTGTATGCTACCCATTCTTCAAATGCAAGCATGTCATAAAATATGCCCTTTTTATCATTCCACTGTGGTAAACTTTGCAACAATCTGGATTGTGTATACAGATCAGCTGTAGTTCCCTGTTCTATGATTTGAACTGGCTTTACTTTTCCAGATCTTCCTTAAGCTGAGCTATCAAAGTTGTGTTTTGTAAATTTTTCTTTCAGTTCAGCTAATTCATCCTCCTTATCTTGTAAACACTGCATGAGGTCTGAAATTTTTGTTTCTAATTCTTTACGGGCTTTATGATACTTTTCAAGAGACTCTTCTTTTGATTGACACAGTTTTTGTATGGCATCTTCGAACACTCTGAACTCACCCTGTCTGTCTCTCAGAAATTTATTAAACTCTTCTTTCAATTTATCATGAACCTTGTTCCTGTCCTGCTGTTTTTTCTTGCCTAGTAGCTTCATTCCACTGTCGTGCATACTCTTTAAAAGATGTAATAAGAGCTACAGGAGATTCTGTCAGTAAGTGATTTGACAGTTGTTCTAGCTCTGAAATTAGAGTACTGACAGGGCATAACTGTTTAATATCTGGATATAATGTAAGAGCATTACCCTTTTCTGCTGCTTTATCCTCAGAAGATGGTTCTTTGCAATTCAACTTATTAACAATGGTCTGCACTGTATTTTTATGGCATTGTACACAGAAAGCAGTTTCATGTGATTCACACAATAAATATTTACTGTCATACCACAAATATTTCTGTTGGAGATGCCAGTCAAATGTTTCTACCCATTTGCTTAGTGCATGTACATCAACTTGCCCTAATAAGGTTTTACATTTACCAGTAAGTTGCCTGTACCAATTCTGTAATCTCTCCCAAATTTTATCTGGTCATTCTGATACATTAAGAGTGAAGTTCTGTTTACACTTACCTACCAATGAACCTACCTATGAACTAGCCTGTCTAACGGCATCCATAGTGCATGTAATACAGAAAGATCTCTTACCAGTTCTACAGGGACAGTTGGCCATGCTGCTTACTGTAGATGGTTGGAAAACTTCTGTAGTTACTTGAAAAGCTGGTGAAATGAAGCTGGCAGCTGCAGATTCGAAACTTGGGAATTCACTGACCTGGAGGATTTATCGCACTGTGACCTTCCTGCATGGCAGTGTCACTCCGGATCCAGACATCTGGGAACTGTACTGCTACAAATTGTGGAAAACTGAAGTGCTCCCATTCAGGACTCAATTGCATACATAAGTGTTAGTTACTGCGCCTTTACTGAAGTGACTTTAAACAAGGCACCACTCCCCCTGTGTTTGAATACAGGCTAGGCTCGTCACTGAAAAGTTATTTATGATGATGATTGTGCTGCCTGCTTGCCGCTTCTGCTTGCTGAAACCAAAGTCTAATTAATGCAGTGAACTTTGCAGACTATAACTTTTTCAGCACTGTATTATGCACAGTTACTAATAAAAATAACTTGTCTATGTAACAGACAGCACGTATGATAATGTTACAGTTTACAGCTTTTAATGTACCACGTTCAGCTTTTCAAAGCATATATGAATGACATTCTCCAGCTACCTCAGAACAAATGTGTTCTTACATGTACCAGAGCTAACAAAAATCAGATCTAACATCATACACTTTCAATGTCCTTTATATATTTTTTTTGTACCATTCGGATCTTGTCCATGAAACACTCTGTTAATGTTAATGCTATTGGAATTCATTTGATATTATGTAATCTGTTGATAAGCTACTTTGCGTTCTGTTTCAAGGTGAATTATGTGACAACCTTAAACTTATAGGCAGTCTTTCCTGTTGGGAAATTGTTTCTGTCTTCAATCCTCCCTTCACCTGGGTTTCTTATCTGTAATTCTCCTTGAAGCTTGCACCAGGTACAGAATGTTAGTATTGCACACAGTTGGATGCCTTTTATTTTCTACTTATTTTTTTAGCTAAGAAAAGTTTAACCCTTTAATGTATACATGCTAACAAACAGAAATGTACATATATCTAAGTGACTATATTTTACTATATAACAAGCAGAAGTCTACATGCACTATTAAAAGTGTCTAAATATATATCTTTAACAGGAACATCCAGCAAAAAATCTGGACATCTAATAAGCACAAAATTTGAAAATCGCATAGCACATTACTCTTCCTGTTTCCAGTGAAAATATGGGATACTATTTTATTTTATTTATTTTATTGACATTTGTAGTTACAGCAGGACGTAAAATATTTAAAATGGTTACTACAGTTGAGAGAGAAGCATGCTGTAAAATAGTAACAGTAGGTAAATTTAAACTGTACTAAGAAAAGAACTAAGTTCAAACAGTAGAAGCATATGAGGAAAATAAAGTTAATTTGAGGTAGGTACTCAGAAATGTGTTTAAAAAAAGAATGTGACAACAATGATGGAAAAATGTAAGCACATTATCAATGAGACAGTGTAAAATCTGTAGATTTAATAAATTGTATCACAAAATTCTACCAGACAAGGTCATTTATTTTCTGCTTCAGAAAAAGGGAGTTGTAAAATATTTTTCCTCTTTTTTTTAATCATTGTTGCCACTAGTACGTTGGTCATTTAGTGTGGTTTGTTGGTACTAGACATCTTTGAAAATCACGTGATGAGGGGGAGACAGAAAATTGTGTGCAGGGATAAATCAAGCCTGAAAATAGGGACACGAATCTAAAAATAAGGACATCTTAAATTAGGCCTGAAAATAGGAATGTTCCCCCAAAATATGAACAGTTGAGAGGTATGGCTCTAGTGGAGATACCTTTGGAAATTAGATAAGCCAGATAAAAGGCTTTCTGAATAACTGCAGAGACATGATGGTCAGACAATAAGGAATTATCAAGAAGAGTAACTGGATCCCTTATGACAGTGTTGGATCAGAGAGCTGTGTCACTTAAATGGTATGTGAAAATGCTTTGTTTACCAAAATTATTTTATTTACCAGAATTAACTATACTACATTTCTCATATTTAATTTGAGACAGTTGCCCTTGCACAAATTGTTAAAATGATCTAATCCATGTAGGAGCAATTGTGAATAACACCTATTTTAGTTATCTAAAAACTTAGATAACCATAAGCCAGGAGTACTGGCCTGAAGGTCTGAGAAAGTGATGCCAAACAGTAGGGACGTCATCACTGAGTTCTATGGTAGACCTCTTCTAACTTTTTTGCTTTCCAAAGTGGCATCTGCAATTGTATGTTCATGGGTTCTGTCAGACATCCAGTTAGCTATCCACAACTATAAATAATACCTGGATGATGAATAGTGTCAAAGGCTTTGGTCAAGCCCACATATGCTGTAGGTATTGCATAACCACTATCCACTGCTTTGGTCACTTTTTTCAAAGAAATTCATGAGGTTGAAGAGACAGGACCTTCCTTTGAGAAAGACAAACAGAGTAGAGTCCACGGTTAAGAGATTTTCAACATCCAAGTTAATGAGGTCTGAGATAATATGCTCCACAGCTTTACATAAGACTAGTGAGACTCATGCATTTATAAGCTACAAGTGTCTGTGGCTGTGTTACCTTTATGTAATAGAAATACAATAGCTGTTTTCCAGGCTTCAGGAGCATAATTATCTGAAAGGCCTAGATTAAAGAGATTAAGTGGGGATTTACACAGGCCACATTTGACATGTATAACCAGGCAACCTAGTACATTATCAGGGTCCATGGATGAGGTGGTATTACCTTTTGAGAGTGCTGAGAGAGATCTTGTTTCCTAGTAATTAAAGTGAGTGGCTCTGCTGTGAAATCTGTGAAATAGCTATAAATAACTGTGGGTGGAATAAAATTTGCACTAAATTTAACAGTTTGGACATTAGCTATATTCTTTGGGTCAGAATATGCATTATTATTGTATACTAGCTCCTGACATCATTGGGTGTTGATTCTTAGCTTCCAGACATAGTTAAAGACAAATGTTTGTCATTTGGTAGCAAAAAGAAAAGTATACTTGCTCCAGGAAGAATCATTCTTCCTGACTGGTCACTGACAGCAGTGTTACAGTATTAATGTTACTGTCATGCTTCGACTGTGGACAAAAATCTACATTACTTTTAGTGTCTGTCTGATGGTCACTTCCACAAGGATCACTATAAAATCATTCATGGCTAAGCAAAGAATTGCTTTTGTCTTTCATGAGGAGCATTTAAACAACATCTGGTTCACCGCAACATGTTTTCAGCTTTAACATGCTGGAGGAACAGGTTCATAACCCAGAAACTGCCCATGCTATGGAATAGACTTCCTATACATGTCAAGCAGAGCACCTCACTGGCTCTCTTCAAGAGAAATCTTGATGAGTGGATGGGAAATAGAAAATTCACCCCAGGGATGGGGATCACTCCAGTGGCTCTACTCGACAGAGGCACTAAGAACTAAGGTCGGGTGGCACGATGCCAGGGTAATCTTATGGGATAGGCTTGTAAAGGCTCTAGGGCCATTAGCCTAGTACACACCTATGAACCTATGACCCTATGATAACATATGCTATCATGTTCCCTTTCCCCATGAATCAAATGTCACTTCTTTATTGTAAGTGGTGGATAGTTTCTCAAAGTATATCCTTTCAGAGACATATAAGTGAAGGGGCTCAACCTCATCCTTTGTGTATAAGCTTTAGCTGTTGTAGGTTTTAAGTTCACCAGCAGGTACCTGTAGGACTTGTGAAATGTATCTTTAAAATCTTCTAAAATGTTATCGTTTCTAGGTATATCCAGGCACACCAGTCCATTCACTGATAATTATACATTAATTATTTTACAGCCCCAGAGATAAGCTAACATTGATGCATGAATGGTGCTGATTTTTTTTTCATTACTTTGTACAAACAAATTTTGGGTGTCGTGTTATGACTCTACATTTATCAGATTCTTACAGTACTGTGTGAAACATTTTTGCATTTTCATATTTTTCAGATGTTTCAATTGGGACATCTATAATTGAAAAGTTTACTTTCTTAGGTGGTAATCAACTGTCATCTTGAAGAGTATGTGATTTCTTTCAATGTTCATGTCTGCAGGAGAAACTGGGCAGGCAGTTTGTGGTATAAAAGCTGCTAACAATTGTAATTCCATAAAATATTTTCAGGAAGCTATGTCCTCATGTTGATACCTGCATCAAGCATGTTCCTAATAAAATAACTCTTCCTGCAATCTGTTGGACCTGCTACAATATTTGAAAATGTTTATTGTAAACGTATATCCTTTTCAGAAGTCATGGGCACCATATTCAAAATTGTCTGCCATGACTCACTTGCTACAGATTATGTTAAATGTTTTCTTTACAGACAAGTATTTAAAAGTTAAACTTCTTTTTGATTCCCCACAATTTCTCAAGCCCCATCAAAACTTTTGGTGTGGCAACACCTTTACTTGCATTGCTCTTTAAAGTGCTCATCTAAGGATGTAATCTAAGTGTGACGACCGTGCCCTAGCCCAGCAATCAAGGAGCCTCAATCCTCACCACTGCCACCAGGGAGGTCATCTCATAGAAGAGGAGAGGATAAGAAATACACACAGCAAAGTACAATTTTCCTTAAGTGCACACAGTAATCACAGTCAGTCTGGGGCTGGTTGCTCCCTTGCTCCACAGGTCCTCAATAAGACTCCCCACTGGCACAGCTATAGGGTCCAGATCTCAGCCTAGCTGGCAAGCTAAACTCCAGTACCCTTTCTGTCCAACCAGTGCTTCGTGTCCCTGCCCAGGTAGCTGACATACACCCACACTTTGAGATAAGTATTTATACAACTTCACAGACACTCCTGGGAAAGGCCGACACAGATTCTCCAGCTGTGCCCCTTTACCCAGACTATATGGTAGTAATTACTGCCACCACCAGCTTAGTAACTATCAGCTACCCAAGGTCCTTAAAAGGGTGTCCAATTATTACTGTGTAATATTATTATCTAATTGGTAATGTGACTATTTAGTCTAAGGCTTATTAGAGCGGCTTATTACAATAAACTCTATAAATATGCAATGTAGTCTAGAGCTTACTTTGTCTCTACACAAACCAGCCACAGGTAAATGTTTTAAAATATTTAATAATAAATAATTAAAAACACGAGACAATACTACTACACCACAGAGATATCTAAGAGTTCAGAGATCACACAGAAACTTAAAATAATACAGTAGGATAGGTCTGATGTCAAAGAAAAACACTTAATCTAACTTTCTAATTTTTAGCTATTCCTAAGAGAAATCACAGTGCTACAGTCCTACTTACATACATAAAGAGCATAAGCAGTGCTGGGGTTGATGTTCCAAGACAAAATGCTTACAGTCTCTCTCTCAACAATAGTTTTTAAACTCACTAACAAACAGCTCTGCTAAGGCCCTCCCAGATTACATCATTTTGACACTTAGGTTTTCCCAGTATACACATTACATCATTTTGACACTTAGTCTGGAATTCCCAGGCCACAAACTGCATTATTTAGCAATCTAACACCTACTCAGGAAACTACAACAATAAAAGACATTTCAGATGTATACTCTAACAATTATTCCTTAAGTTAATACAATAGAAAGAATGTGTTCAGCCAGCCACTTCGGCACCACTTTTTAGATAATTGTAACTTCAAAGAACATTTGAAATGCTTGGCTTGGTTTTCCTTACAGCAGATGGCAATGTTGCAACAATCTTGAAGTTCACATTGTACAGTGTTCTTTTTTCATTTAAGAACACAAGCCTGTATTTTACATTTTTATATACAAATTACAGAATTATGTATCAATTTCTATTTGACTAGGCTGGCAGCCTTCGCCCATCTTTCCCCAATCTTCACATCTCTTCCCCCCTGGAGAACTCAAGTTAGTTTTTCAAGTAACCCTTGAGAAACACCGCTTGAGAGGATTAGATCAATCTGAGGGTATCTCACCCCATTCCCTGTCTTGAGAGCCCATCTACATTGGCATTGCTACTCCCACTGCAGTGCTGCATTGACATACCATATGCTTGCAACCCCAGGCTCCATCTTAACAACTTGGAATTTTGCTGACTGGCTCTGTTTAACCATGTTAGAGGGTTGTGATCTGTTATTACAGTGAACTTTTTTCCACACAGATAAGGCTGAAGTTTTTGCAATGCCCACACTATGGCTAGACATTCCTTTTCTATGGCTGCATAGCATTCCTCCCTGGGTTGGATCCTATGACTTAGTTAAACCACTGGGTGCTCTTCCCCCTCTGAAGTACAACCCCCACCCCATGGATTGAAGCATCCACTTGCACAACAATATCTTTGCTGTAATCTGGACTGGCTAACACAGTGGGTCCTCCCAAAGCTTCTCATATGCCTGCTCATATGCTGGGGTCCACACTACCTTATCTGGCCTGTTCTTCCTTGTCAGGTCTATGAGGGGAACAGCTATGGTACTATAACTAGGGACAAACTTTCTGTAGTACCCTGCTGTTCCTAAGAATTCCCTCACCGCTTTTTGGTAACAGGTGCAAGCCATGCCTGAATAGCTTCCACTTTGGCAGGTTCTGGCCTTATCTTACCACTCCCACCTCTATGTCCTAGGTAGGAGACCTCTGCCGTACCCACCTGACATTTGCTCGGCTTAATGGTCAACCCTGCCCTCTGTAGTCTGCTCAGCACCTCCCTGATATGCTGAAGGTGCTCTGGCCAGGAATGGCTGTAGATAGAAATATCATCTAGGTAAGCAAGGGAAAACCCTCCTGCTCCTGCTAGGATATTATCCACCAGCCTCTAGAAAGTAGCAGTGGCATTCTTCATCCCAAAGGGCATCTTTGTGAACTCATACAAGCCAAAAGGAGTCACAAAAGCTGACTTCTCTCTAGCACTGGGAGACAAGGGCACCTGCAGGTAACCCTTGGTAAGATCAATGGTTGTAAGATACTTAGCCCCACCCAGCTGCTCTAGGGCCTCATCTGTCCTAGGCATGGAGTAAGCATCTGACTCTGACTATTTAATTTCCTGTAATCCACACAGAACCTGGTGCTGCCATCCTTCTTTGGCCCCAACACCACTGGCGAGGCCCATGGACTGTTGGAATCTTGAATCACCCCTACTTCCAACATCTCCTGTACCTCTTCCCTCAGAGCCTGTTTGACTCTCTCAAGCACCCTATAAGGGGCCTGTCTAATAGGCCTTTGGGGTCCTGTATCCATCCCAGTGAACACGTCCCCAAATTCCTGCAACACTGCTCGGGTTTCTCGAACCTGGGTAGGAAATAGCTGTGGAGACATTGCTACCCCTTCCACCGAGGTGTCAGCCCAAGCCTCACTGAGGAGATCAGTCCCTAGATCGCCTTCAGACTCCTCCTGCAATCCACTGCAAATGCTCAGCACAAGGGCCTCCCTATCATGGTATGGTTTCATCATGTTAACATGTTACAATTTGTGCCCCTGCCATCTGCCTAGCACTTCCACCATGTAGTTAACATCACTTACATTTCTTACCACCTTGTAGGGTCCCTCCCAAGCTGCTTGCAGCTTGTTGTGTCTGACAGGAATGAAAACCATTACCTGCTGCCCCACAGCTTATTCTTTAGCTCGAGCATTCCTGTCATACCACACCTTTTTCTGTTGTTGGGCTTCTGCCAAGTTCTCCTGGGCCAAGCCCATGAGTTCCCTGAGCCTTGTCCTGAGGTTTAGGACGTATGTCACAACAGACTCCTTGTGAGACTCACACTCACCTTCCCACTCATCTCAAATTAAATCTAGAGGTCCCCTCACCCTATACCCATACAGCAACTCAAAGGGTGAAAAACCTGTGGATTCCTGGGGAACCTCTCTGTAAGCAAACAACAGATGGGGCAAATATGTGTCCCACTCCCTTTTAAACTGATCTGCAAATGCCCTTAGGATGGACTTGATTGCAGAGTTTAACCTCTCAACAAGACCATTAGTCTGGGGATGGTAGGGGGTGGTCTTCATGTGCTTCACCCCACAGGACTTCCGCAGACAAGCCAGCAGGTCTGACATGAAACTGGCACCTCAGTCAGTATTTCTTTTGGGAAACCCACCCTGCTGAAAATCTCTAACAAAGCATTTGCCACCTTCTCTGCCTCAATGGAGGACAAAGCCACTGCCTCGGAGTATCGTGTAGCATAATCCACTACCACTAGGATATACTTTTTCCCTGTGGAACTTGGTGTACTCAGAGGACCCACAATATCCATAGCTACCCTCTGAAATGGCTCCTCAATCACAGGCAAAGGCATCAAAGGAGCTCCTACCTTGTCTCCTGCCTTGCCTACCTTTTGGTACTGCTCACAGGTCCTGCAGTACCCTGTTACATCTCTGGAAATTCCAGGCCAACAGACGTTTTGCATAATATGCCTCTTTGTACATTTTATGGCCATATGACCTGCAAAGGGAATATCATGGGCTATGGCTGGAAGCGCCAAATGGTAGGCTCCAGGCACTACCAACTGCTGTACTCTCTCACCTTCTTGCCCTCCCTCAGTGGTCTATTCTCTGTATAGTAACCCTTTGTCCCAGTATACAGATTCCCCCCTTCCCTTGAGAATCAGGTGTCTCCCTAGCTACCTGCCTCAGGCCTTGCAATGTAGGGTCTAAGAGCTGAGCCTGTCTCAACTCCCCCCTTGCAACCCTTCCCAGCTCCCCTTCCACGGGAAGTCTGGCATCCTCTGACAGTGGTGCCTCACTGTCAGCCTGGGTACTACTACTCACCTCTACCTTTGCAGTTACCCTGTCCAAGGGAACATCAGTACCCACAAGCAGCTGTGGCTCACCTTCAGTCTCACAGCTACAGCATAGCTCCCTCCCTGAAGTAACCACCTCAGCAGTTCTGGCTGCAACTATGCGGTCTGTCTGGGTTTCCCCAGGCTACCAGACCCACATGCTTGTCTCCTAGCCTCACTGCGTATAACTGCATAAGTACAAGGTACTGCCTCATCTGAATCCTTCCCTCTCAGGACATCTGCCGGATGGTAGTTCCATACCCTGGTTGTCTCAAGACAACCCACTATTGGCATTTTGTCTTTCCCACTTACTGGCTCCCTCACCTTTGGATCCCCACCTTGCCTCTGTGGACACCTATATGCCACATGGCCCCACTGGTTGCATTCAAAACATTTCACCCTAAGTCCTGGAAGTGTACCTGGACTAGTGGCTTCCCCTGCTACTGGCGGATTCTGTTGGGGCAGTCTGTGCTGCCCACCATGGGTTTCTTTAGACCTGTGAGCAGTACTGGGGGTCCCCTTCCTGTGCAGGGCTGCCCTGCTGGCTAGGTATAGGTCTCCCTTCTTCCCCAACTCATCTGAAGTAGCACATTGCCTATCAGCTAACCAGATCCTCATGTCCTCAGGCAAAGTGCTAAGGGCTGTTCCCTCCCCAAAAGGTCTACCAGCCCTTCAAAAGTGGTGACTTGACATCCACTCACCCAGCTATGAAAATAAGTGCTCAGTTCAGCAACATATTCACATACATTTTCATCTGTCTTGCGTCTATGCTCACGAAACTTTTGACTATACATTTCAGGTGTTACCTTAAAACATTGTAACAGACATTTCTTTACAGCAGTATAATCAAAACAGACAGAGTCAGGCATTTGTGATATACAAGTTACAGATTTCCCATGGAGTAAGGGGATCAGGAACCACACCCAGAGCCTTTGGTCAACACTATACTGTTTGCATACCCTTTCAAACATGTGAATGAAACTATCAAAATTATCCCCCTCTTTAAATTGTGGAAGAAATTTACTGACCTGTTGTGCTTCTGGGGTCCAGTTACTCCCTTCCCCATTACCTCCATGACCCTGGTGAAGAGTCAGCATTTCCCTCTCATGCATCCTCTTTTCTTTGGCTTCTATCTCCAAACACCTGGCCTCCAACTCAAGTCTCTTTAGCTCCAGCTGGATTTTTAAGTCCACTGCAGAAAGGTTGAGCTGTCCATTCTCCGAGGATATTGTATTTCCCCTACCAGTCCGATTGTCCTTTGCAGAAAGGTTGAGCTGTCCATTCTCCGAGTATATTGTATCTCCACTGCCAGTCTGATTGTCCTCCTGGATGCTGTTTTCTGATGCAGCTGTAACCAAGGCTGCAATCAGGTCTGCCTTAGTCAGGTTTCCATGCACCAGTCCCCTAGCCTGGCACATCTCCACCAGCTGGCTCCTTGTCAGCTTTCCATACTCCTGTGCTGACATGCTGCCTGCTCACCCTGACTACCTAAGCTAACAAAATAAATAAAACAATTGTCATCTGAACTCTGAGTATATACTGCGTGCCTGATTTAGAGTACAAAACACCTTCAGAGATCATTGTACATAAGCTACAGGATTCCCTCTACCCCCACCACTGCCAAACAGATGTGTGAGGATATCTTATCCCAACCACTGCCACCAGATATGTGAGGATATCTTATCCCAACCACTGCCACCAGATATGTGACGACGTGCCCTGGCCCAGCAATCAAGGAGCCTCAATCCTCACCACTACCACCAGGGAGGTCGTCTCGTAGAAGAGGAGAGGATAACAAATACACACAGCAAAGTACAATTTCCCTTAAGTGCACCCAGAGATCACAGTCAGTCTGAGGCTGGTTGCTCCCTTGCTCCCCAGGTCTCCAATAAGACTCCCCACTGGTACAGCTATAGGGTCCAGATCTCAGCCTAGCTGGCAAGCTAACCTCTAGTACCCTCTATGTCCAACCAGTGCTTCGTGTCCCTGCCCAGGTAGCTGACACACACCCACACTGTTAGATAAGTATTTATACAACTTCACAGACACTCTTGAGAAAGGCCGACACAGATTCTCCAGCTGTGCCCCTTCACCCAGACTATACGGTAGTAATTACTGCCACCACCAGCTTAATAATTATCAGCTTCCCAAAGGCCCTTAAAAGAGTGTCCAATTATTACTGTGTAATATTATTATCCAATTGGTAATGTGATTATTCAGTCTAAGGCTTATTAGAGTGGCTTATTACAATAAACTCTATAAATATGTAATGTATTCTAGAGCTTACTTTGTCTCTACACAAACCAGCTACAGGTAAAGGTTTTAAAATAGTTAATAATAAATAATTAAAAACAGAAGACAATACTACTACACCACGGAGATATCTAAGAGTTCAGAGATCACACAGAAACTTAAAATAATACAGTAGGACAGATCTGATGTCAAAGAAAACACTTAATCTAACTTTCTAATCTTTAGCTATTCCTTAGATAATACACAGTGCTACAATCCTACATACATACATAAAGAGCATAAGCATTGCTGGGGTTGATGGTCCAAGACAAAATGCTTACAGTCTCTCTCTCTCTCAACAATAGTTTTTAAACTCACTAACAAACAGCTCTGCTAAGACCCTCCCAGATTACATCATTTTGACACTTAGGTTTTCCCAGTATACACATTACATAATTTTGATACTTAGTCTGGAGTTTCCAGGCCACAAACTGCATTATTTAGCAATCTAACACCTGTTCTGGAAACTACAACAATAAAAGAGATTTCACATGTATACTCTAACAATTATTCCTTAAGTTAAGACAATGGACAGAATGTGTTCAACCAGCCACTTCGGCACCACTTTTTAGATAATTGTAACTTCAAAGAACATTTGAAATGCTTGGCTTGGTTTTCCTTACAGCAGATGGCAATGTTGCAACAATCTTGAAGTTCACATTTTACAGTGTTTTCTTTCATTTAAGAACACAAGCCTGTATTTTACATTTTTATATACAAATGATAGAATTATGTATCAAATTCTATTTGAATAGGCTATCAGCCTTCACCCATCTTTCCCCAATCTTCACACTAAGGATTTAAGACAACTATAATAAACCTTTAGTCCATTAGTAGGAGTGTGTTCCCTAACACTTCATACATACCTATTGTTGCTTAGTTTGTAACTATGGTCATTTACAGCCTCAAGAAACAATTTGTACCCTGTGCACATTGGGTGGTAACTTGCTGGTCAGATCATCTTACTGCGGGTATCTTAGTCACCTTGTTTTCTAATAAAGATGGCAGAGTCTGTGTCATGATAAAGAAAACAGTCCCCTAGTAGTTCAAATGAAAGGTATAATTTATATGTGGCAAAGACTGTGGTAAAAACCTGCTATTACAACCAAATAAGTCAAAAACCATCTACCTAAGAAACTGTCAGATAAACTTCACCTGTTCTGGCAAACAATAAAGGATATTTCCAGCACTGGCACTCAAAATGTAATAAAACATATGCAAAATGTATAGCATCTTGCTTCAATAATTCAAAGACAATATTTCAAATATTAACCCATCCATTACTACAACAAACCCTCACTCAACACAAAGATACCCCTCTCCCACACACATGCCCACAGATGCACAATATATTCCTATCATTCTATTTTACATAAATCACAGTCAAAGCAGTAAAGCAGCTCCTTCAAAAACTAAACTGTCACAATCCCAACCCAAGTGTATGCCATTCATAATTTCTAAAGCAGTTTATAGAATTTATCACCAAAGCACTGACCTGTATCTTCAACCTTTCTCTCATTACTTTTCTTACAAATTGTAAACATGCCCTAATCATTCCACTTCCTGCGGCACACACCATTTCATCCACAAGATTTAAGGCCCATCTCCATCCTGTTTCCATTAACAAGAATATTTGAAAAGCTGCCAACAATCAGATCATGGAACACAATTAACAAATATAATATTCACATTGACCTACAACATGGCTTTAAGAAAGGATATAACACCCATACTTAACTATATACAGCAACTCAACAAATCTACGCAACTTAAGAGAGTTTAGGAAATGGAACACTCACAGACTTGAAAGGAGCCTCAGGGGAAGTTAATCAGAACTTACTTATTCAATAACTTCAAAACCTTTAGCCCTAAATGCTCTTACCTAGCTGCCCAACTACCTATCAAACAGGACATGCTTGGTTTCAAACAGCAAACAAGTCTCTTTCCCAGGTTGCTTCCTGTCAGGTGTTCCATAACAGTTAATATTTGACCTAATACTTTTTTCAGTCTTTATTAATGACATCATCAATGCTTTATCCCCTAACTTCATAATGATTTACACTGACAACCTTCTCCATCACTCTTCCCAATCCATAAACAACCTTGAAACTAATATACAAAATTAATTCACCACTATCTGCAATTACTTCATCAATAACTATCTTCAGCTGAACCCATTTAAATCAGTTATTCTGTACTGCACATAAGGCTTCATTTAGCCCCAACTATCAACATTTTTGGCACTTGTAACAGGTTTTCCTAACAGTCCTTCTACTGCTTTCTACAACTGTATTTTGATTTCTCACTAAACTTCGTCCAATGCATAATTTAACCAGCAAAGTTGTCAAGCAGCTAAATGCTTGTTACTAAGTCTTTAACCACCTCAGCCCTGATGCAAGGAAAACAGGCAAACAAGTGAGTATTTTCATACCTGTGTGTGGGCTTCTCCCAGTGGCCTTAAACTCAGTAAACACAAACATTTTGCAGACCACCTTGAGCAAAAGTTGAGACTCCATTACCCTCTTCCCTAACACACAACACCATTGCTCTTCCTTAGATAAGGCCAACTGACTTCCTATTAGTGTCAAAACTGTATTTCTTCTGTCTTGTCTTACATTTAAAATTCAGAGGGCTGTTAATGCCCCTTCACTTTTCAACAAGCTCCAGGTGAAATCTGTATCATATGGCCAGAAGGAAATCCCAGCTGAATTTATCAAACTGGTTAGACCTCACTACAAATAAAGCCCATTGGTGCAAAATCCTTCTATAAAGTTATCCCAGCTTGCTGGAATCACTTATCTAAAGGTCTGGGATAGTAAACAGAATTATCAAGCTTTCAGGTTTATACTCAGACATCACCTCCAGATGACTAAGAGCTGTAAATGGGGGTGGCACAGGTTAATGTTGTCGCCTCACAGCAAGAGGTTCTCCAGTTCAATTCTCGGCTGGGGTGCCTTCTGTGTGGAGTTTGCATGTTCTCCCCGCATTTGCGTGAGTTTCCTCAGGGTACTCCGGTTTCCTCCCACATTCTAAAGACATGCGTCTGGAGGATTTCTCCCCGGGCCTCCACTGAAAACAGGCTCTGTGGAACCTAGTCTGACTCTCCTAGTCAACAAATGTTAAATAAATAAATAAAATAAATAAATAAAAATGTTTCAGAGACCCTAGCTAACAATTTTTTCATCTAACTACACACAGTCTCTAGAACAAGTTATACATCACTAACAAATCTCTGCAGTAAGCTTTTTTAATCTTCTTAAAATGTTCTGTTCTCTTATTCCTCTAGTCACCCTTCTTAATTACTACACCCTCTCACAGTGTCCTACTTCAATAAATCTATCTGTTGTTTTCAGTCTACTGAATTTATGCTATGTGGACTACTTACTATTAGATATGTTGAACGCAAGTAGGGTGTTTTTTCTGAATGTATTTACACTGTATTTATTCATATTCAAAAAATCCTTGCCAAACTCAAACCAACCACCCTTGCTGTCGACAACCTCCCAGCCAAATTCCTCCAGTTTGCATATAGGGCCATATCCTACTCAATCTCAATACTAATAAATAGATCCATCAACAAGCACTATGTTCCATCATTATGGAAAACCTCATACATCATTCCCCCTACACACGGGCAGTGCCTCCACTGACCTATACAACTACCGCCCCATTGCAATCCTTTCACCCCATCAAAAATCCTAGAAAGATGTATCCATCACCAACTCCTGTCCCATCTACTCTCCAACAACCTACTCTCCCAAACTCAACATGGATTTCGAACTGGCCATAGCACCACCACTGCCCTCATTAACTTCACCAATATCATAAACACATGCAGAAACCAAAGGCAATTTGTCTCTGCCATCTTCCTATATCTATCAAAAGTATTTGATACAGTTTCACACAACAAACTACTATCCTCCCTCTCCAGACTTAACCTTGATAATGCTGCATTACAATGGTTCCATAGCTACCTAGGCAATCGCTCTCAATCTGTCAAATGGCACAACTCCTTATCCTCCCCAATCCCAGTCAAATGTGGCATACCTCAAGGTTCCATACTTGGTCCTCTCCTATTCAATGTCTTTACAAACCAACTCCACTTAGCAACCACAAAGTCTGACATTATCCAATTCACAGATGACACTACCCAGATCTGCTCTGCACCCAATTTCCAGCTGCTACAAACACGAGCTCAAGAATCCTTCTCAGAAATAGAAAACTGGCTAAATAATTCATAGCTAATACTGAACCCCCCCAAAAAAACACAACTAACGCTATTCAACCCAACAAAGACCTTTGACCACACCTTCTCCATTCTTTCGGCCAATAAGACCCTCATAACTCCTATATCCGAGGCCAAACTACTAGGACTTACAGTTGACCACCAACTTAAATTCAATAAACTCATATCCCTAACCATCTCCAAAGTCCACAAAAGCTAGGCTGCCTCTATCGTAGCAAGAAATTCCTAACCCATGATTCCAGAACTGCCATAGCCAGAAATCATCTCCTAACAACCCTACTCTATGCATCACCAGTATTAATAAATTTAAATAAAACTAACCTTAACAAACTCTCAACTTTTTACAACAAAATAGCTAGGTTTGCAACCAGTGCTAAATAATGTTTTCACCACTGCCACTCCCTACATAAACTACACTGGTTAGAATTCCCTAACCTACTTCAATACCATCAACTCAATTTAGCCCATCCAATACTGTATCATCCTGACAATACCCCTGCCCTAACAGGCCTACTAAACTTCCATAGCACCAACAAGGAACTTTGATCCAGTAACAAAGCCCTAGTAGAAGTCATTCCATGTAAAAATAGCTCAGGGTAATCTCTCTTCCCTTATTCAATTGCAAAAATGTGGAACACACTACCCCCTCACCTCAAACTACAAAACCACTCTACCACATTCAAAAAATTCCTTAAATCACAACTTTATGAAAACCAACTATGTAACTGCAATGACCCTCCCTGAACCCACCTCTACTACACTATTATCCATAGACAGCCCCTACAGAACATTTCCACAGTCTTGTACTCCTGCACATTGAACTCAATGCAATTATCTATCATACTTATTTCTTCTATGAAGTTGATTATCTATACTGTACTTAGGCTCTCCTATATATCTTGTAGCCAGTTTTTTTCTCCTAAATAACATGTTAAACTTTTTAAACATTGTTAACAAATTTCACCAAATTACTATAGGTTCATAGATTCATACTAAGCGAACTGCCCTTGCAAGCCATTTTAAGCCTAGTCAATTATCCCTTGTCAGATTCAAACCCTGCACCTTGTGTTTTTAAGGCAAACACCTTAACCATTAGGCCACCCACCCAACTATGTAACTTTGTGGGGTTTTTCTTCCCAGGACTCCGCTGAAAAAGGACACTTGGTGTCCAGTCAAACAATTCTGGTAAACAAATGTTAATAAATAAATAAATAAATAAATATTTGTACAAATTTCACCAAATGACAAATTTATTGTATTTGTACCGTTTGTACTGCTTCTGTCTTTTGTAAGTGTTTACTCCTTGTATGTTGCCTTAACTAAGGTGTGTCATGCCTGAAAAGGGTCACTTGACTGGTACACATACCTGGTAAACAAATTTAAATAAATAAATAAACAAATAAAATGTTGGTAACATTGATATAGTAGTTATTAGCCCATTTCTAGCATACCAAAGCTGTCTCATCATTAGTGAGATGCGTTCATGACATATTATAATTGTCGATGTAAAGCAGCTAGCTCCAGTGATTATGTTCCCAGTCCAAACATCTTTTGACCTCATCCCACTCTATTACTTTTCCTCTCCAGTTATTTGCTCCCAATACCTTGATTCCTTTGCCAGTTTTCTCCAGTAAATTCTAGCCCCCTCTTGCCTAGTGGCAAAATCTCATTTCTCTATTCTTCTGTTGGCTTAGTTCTTATAATATCTGATGCTGTTTTATGAAGATAATATTCTGTATGGTTTTCCTTATATTCTTCATAAGGGTCTACTTCAGAAATCTCACATTCTTCTTATTTCTTGAATTTCTCTGCAGCTTCATCTTCTTCCTCCTCCTTGTATTATACATATCAGCCTTAACCCGAGTAGCTCTAAAATATCCCTTCAAATCCTGTTATCCTAAACCACTTTGCTCTATAGAAAGGATCAACTTTTCCCACTTAACTCTTGCCCTCTTCCCCTCCAAGATAATTAATAAAGAGCTGAAGGCATTTATTGGCCACAACTTCTTCTAGGGTTGATAAACATATGCTTGACCTATATATAAAACTAATGTGACTAAATAGATTTTCATTTATTGCATCTTACTATCAATATTCATAAACAAGAGTTCCAAGTTTCTTAGTTTTGTATTCTTTACTTTAGTGCCTTCCTAGATATCATTAGCTGCCATAACAGAGTCCTTTATAATTCATACTCCTAAATAAAAAAGTTATGTGCTCACCATAATGTTACATCTGTGCTGTCCATTTTCATTCTTCCTCAACTAATGGGTTTCAGATCCAACTTGGATCCAACTCGGCTGCTTCTTCCAGATCCTTGGATCCAAACTCTCGAGCTCTTCCCTTTACCCATAATGCCCCACCAGCATAACATACCTCAGATCAAGTTTGCTGCCCACAAAAGTCAATGGGTAATACCTTAAGAGAATATAGAATAAGAAAAAATTTGGAGCTCAAACAAGGAACAACAGTTCCCAAAGTAATACCCCTAAACATTTTCAGAAACAAAGGGAAGGGTTTAGGAGGGTGGGAAACTGAGGAAGAATGAAAATAGACAACACAGATGTAACGTTATGGTTAGTATATAACTTTTTTTTACCCAATGTTATCATTTTATAGGTTCATAGGTAGGTACTAGGCTATTGGCCCTAGGGCCTATATAAGCCTAGCCAAATGGTACCCTGGCCTTGACCACACAAGAAAATTATTTTCCTGTGCCCCTGTCGAGCAGAGCCACAGAAGTGATCCCGGGGTGAATTTCCTATCTCCCATCCAATCATCAAGATTTTTCTTGAAGAGTGCTATGGAGGAGCTTTGTTTGATATAGACAGGTAGTTTGTTCCAGAGTATGGGAACTCTCTGGGACAGGAATCTATCCCTCCAGTATGCTCTGTTTATTGTGGTGACAAGGTTTAGGTCCCTAGAGCATGTAGCTCGGAGGGATTGGGATTTCTTTAAGTGGAGCATGTCCAACAGCTCTGGGTTTGACATAGCTTTGTATGTTAGGCAGAGATCGCCTCTGAGTAGGCGATATGTGATGGAGTAAAGCTGGAGTTTTTTGAGACAGTCTGCGGAGGGCATCTGTTTGAGGCTGGTAATCCTCTTTGTGAGGTATTTCTGTGGCCTTTCCAGTTGTCGTAGATGTCTTGTGAGGTACATACCAAAAGGGGCGTTGTACTCTATAATGGGTCTAATGAGTGATGAGTAGAGAAGAACAATGACCTCTTTTTTCCTGGATGAGAAACCTTTTGTGATGAGGTGTGCCATGTAGAAGTATTTCCTGACTATTGTGGTGATGTGATTATTAAAGGGGTGACTACTGTCCATCAGTGTCCCAAGGTCTCTTATCACACTTTCAGTGTTAAGTAGACTATCATCTATGTGGTAGCTCATGGGTACAGAGGTTTACCAAAAGGGATGACAATGCACTTTTTGGCAGTGAGCTTGAGGCCATGGCTTTGACACCAGGCATCTGTCTCAGTGAGGCCCTTTTGTAGGATGTCCACATCATTAGGAGTTTTTATTATGGCTCCTAGTTTGCAGTCATCTGTGAACTTTGTTAGTCAAAGACCTTCTGTGTCAGCCTGTACTTCAGAGAAGTAGATACCAAACAGGAGAGGACCCAGGACTGAACCCTGTGGTACTCCACTTGTCACTGGTCTGAAGTTGGATTTAGAGTCTGCTACTTTCACAATGTGGGTTCTGTCAGTGAGCCAGTTGACAACCCATCTTGTGACATAGGGATTTATACCTATTTTTGTGAGTGTATCTATAATTCCAGAGTGGGGGATGGTGTTGAAAGCTGTGCTGAGATCTATATAGGCTGTGTGAACCACCTTACCCTCATCTACGGCTTTGGTGACCACTTCAAAGAAGTCTATTAGGTTTAGGAGACATGATCTGCCTTTTACAAACCTGAACTGGATAGGGTCCAGAGTTTTGAGAATACCAATGTCATTGTTTATAAGTTCCATGATGATACGTTCCATAGCCTTGCAGACCAGGCTCATCAGGCTAATGAGGCAGTAGTTCCCAGGGTCCATGGTGGATCCCCCTTCGTGGAGTGGGATAACCATTGCTGTGCACCATTCAGTGAGGTGAGGCTATGATTGAACATGGTACTTAGGTGGGGTGCCAGTTCATCCTGTAGTTCATGTAGAATGCAGCCTAGGATGTTGTCAGGTCCCATGGATGCTGTGTTCTTGACTTTGGAGAGTGTATTTTTTACCTGTGCAGCCATGATTACAGGAACTTTGCATTCTTCCGGTATAGAGATGGGCCCTTTAGGGAGTGAGAGAGAGGTAAAGTTAGCACTGAACCTATCTGCCAGGATGTTGGCAATATCAGTTGGTTCTGTATATTTAGTGCCATTGTGCTGTAATTCAGAGCAGATCTGAGTGTTGCCAGTGAGATTCTTGACATAGCTATAGAATGCTTTGTGGTTGTCTTTAGAATCATCATAGTTTTCGTAACTAGCTTTGGAGGATTTTATGAGGGATCTCAACTTCTTACTGAGGCTGACCAGGGAGTCCCTCCAATCATGGAATTTTACTCTTTTTTGCAACAGTTTCTTTTTTCTGTTGTCGAGTTTGTTTATGGCAGGGGACCACCAGATTGGCTTCCTTTTTTTGGAGGATAGTATCTTTGTTCTGTTAGGGATTGCATGATCCATGCACTCGTGTAAGTGCTTATAAAGTGCATTTGTATAGGATTCAACAGTCATACCTCTATTGTCTGTCAGCAAGGGTGTCGTGACGTTTTCCACTTCTGTCTTAAGAAGCATGAAGTTGGCTTTGGAGAATTTTTTTACAGTGGTTTTCCTAATAGGGGGTGGGAGTGGTGTGGGATGTGGATGTCTAGGGTGATTAGCTTGTGGTCGGATCTGACCAACAAGGAATTGACCTCTGGTGTGGAACACTGGTTGCCCATGGTGGTAATGACCAGGTCTAGGATATTGCTGCCCCTGGTGGGGATGTGGATAAGTTGATTCAAGGTGTTGGAATTTATGAATTCCAGAAAACGTTGAGCACAAGAGTTGGTACATGAGTAGTTTTCCCAGTTAATGGTTGGGTAGTTGAAATCATCCATTATTAGGGTGTTAGGTTGTACCCTAATATTTTCAAGTGTATCAAGAAATGAGGAGTGGGAATCCTGGGGCATGGTGGGGGATCTGTAGCAAGCTACAATTTGGATTGTGGTCTTGTCCAGAGTTAGCTGCACTTGGATAATCTCAGATGCATTATGCTGAGCAACTAGCCTGGAGGTGTGGATATCCTTAATGAATATGGACACGCCTCTGCCTTTAGTGTTTCGGTCCAGGTTTGGTGGTTGAAAGGTGTGGTATGAATTATAGCCTGGTAATGCAGGGGTGCTCTCTGGAGCCTTGAACCAGGTCTCTGTCACTGCACAGATGTTGATGTTCTCCATTTTAAGGAGTGCCTCGAGTGAGTGCATTTTGAGGTTTAGACTTCTAATATTTTCATTTATTCCTCAAATGATGGGACAGAGTCTCCAGCTAGATGAACCTTGGGTGCTCCTCATGGAAGGATATTTCAGAGAACTGCAGAGGCAAAGGCAGCTCTTTTCCTAGAAACCAAGTCCAATTTGTAATACGTAATAAAAGTGTGAGCATGGGACCAAGTGGCAGATAAACAAATGTCATCTATGGAAGAACTTGACCAAAAGGCTGAAGATACAGCCATAGACCTCATGGAATGAGCTCTAAGATACTTAGACAAGGACCACCCTCTTTTATTATAGTCAAAAGAAATACAATTGGTTAATTATTTGGACAGTGAAACTTTAGAAACTGACTTGCCCAATCTGTTAGGTGAGAAGGATGCAAACAACTGGTCAGTTTTCTGTAAATCTTTGGTTCGATGGAAATAAAACTGAAGTAGTCTATGTACATCCAAAAGATGGAGTATGTACTCTTCCCTTATTTGAAAAATTTGGAAAGAAAACCAAGAGGTTAATGACCTGGTTGATTTTAGACTCAGAAGTTACCTTAAACAAAAAAGCCACTAGCTTAGGCAAAAAAGATGGGTTGGTCTGTAAAGAAACCCTCTCTTTGTGGAAAACCAGGTAAGGAGGTTTGGAGGATAGAGCCTGCAGATCAGATACTCATCTACCTGATGTAACAGAGACTAGAAAAATGGTTTTCCAATGCAAAAAAAATAATGTCTGACCTGGATGAAGGTTCAAAGGGACTTTGGGTCAGAACTTGAAGCAAAATAGTTAAATCCCAAGGAGGAGGAGGATCCTTTAATGGAGGCTTAAGTAAAAAAAGTTCCTTTGAGAAGGGCTTTATATAATTTAGAAGAAGCTAAGGAAGAATTGTTTTAATCTGGATGGAAGTCTGAAACAGCAGACAACTGAACCTTAATAGTAGAAATAGTAGCCCCTGCATTGAAAATTGAAGCTAAAAAGTCAAGTACAGCTGGTATAGAGGCAGAAAAGGGGTCCAAATCCCTATTATGGGCCCAGAATACAAATCTCTTTCATTTACTTTTGTAAATCTTTCTAGCAGAAGCTTTTTGAGAAGATAACAAAATATATCAGACTGGGGTGGAAAGCCTGGGCTGTATAGTAATCAGTGGAACTGGAAAAACCATGCAGTCATTTTGAGGCCTTTTATTTCTGGATAAGTCATCCCTGTTGGGTAAGACAGGAGGTCTGGATTGGGATCCAGTATTGAGGGAGAATGTAGAAGATGAGGCCAGTGGAAGGGAAAACAAATTTGATGATGCCAATAAGGTGCAATGAGAATAACTGTGTTCTTCTTCTGGTTTGCTTTCTGTAGAAATTTGGTAAAAAAACCTGCTGCACTTATTGTTGAGGGGAGAAGCAAAAAGGTCGTAGCATGGCTGAACCCATCGACAGAAAATTGTCTCCACCACTTTCGCATTGAGATACCACTCATGAGGCATCAGAATGAGCCTAGTTTGTCTGCAATCACATTGACTTTCCCCAGTATGTGCATCATTATGAGAAAGTGTCTGAAAGAGATCACACACTGCCACACTCTCAGTGCTTCTTGACATAGTGGGTAAGATCTGCTTCCCCCCCATTTGCTGATGTACCAGACCACAGACATATTGTCTGTCTGAACAGCAATCATCCCAGAAGGGAAAATGTCTTGAAAGGCCTGCAATTCTAGGAGAACTGCTCTCATTTCCAGGACATTCATGCACATATTGGCTTTGTCTGGGGACCACATACCTTCGACTGTCTTTCCCATGTAGTGCCCCCCTACCCCAGTTGGGAGGCACCCGTGATCACCATCAGAAGGGGAAGAACAAACGGACAGCCAGGAAAACTTTGCCTTAGTGAAGCCACCAGTGAAGATATTTTTTGCAAGCTTGAGTGATTTTGAGAAGGGTGGATAAAGGCTACTAAAGAATAGACCACTGTATCAATAGAGTCCATTGCATAATCCACATATGAAACCTTGCTAAAGAAACTAGGATGGTATCTGCTGCCCTGGACCCCATGGCTTGAAAGATTAGATGAATTGGCAGTGACATGTGTGAGATCACTTCATTGACCTGGGATATGAGTGTCTGCATTCATGTAGGTGGAAGAGAGGCTATCTATGTGATCATGTTTAGATGAGCACCTATGAACTCCAGACTCTGCATGGGTGTGAATTGAGACTTACTGTAATTGACTGTGATACCTAGTGAAGAGACAAGTAGAGCAAGTAGTCCATCACCTGTAGAAGTAAATGCCTGGATGGGTCTGTTAGGAACTAGTTGTCTAGATATGGAAACAAACTCCAAACAAAACTGACAAACCACTTAATAAAACAAAAAAGAGGCAACAAAATGGAAACAAACAGTTTTTTGTATGTTAGCGCTTTCAAGTTTAATAACTCACCTTCTTCAGACAAACAGAACAACCATATCAGATACGCTTAAATAACAAATACAAAATCACATGATCAAGGGTAAAAGTCACATGACCAAGCAATGTTAAACTTTTAAAGTGACCACATTACTTTTCTGAGAAAAAATTTTGAATGCATATAAAGTCATTTAAAAACATTTAAAATACCCTCCGCCCTCTGAAAAACATTCAGCATCCTCATTTTTTTAAAACATACACAACCAAAATACACAAATAATATAACATTATAAATTATTCAATGAGTCAAACTCTTCAATTTCAGCATGCAGACTATAGAACACAGATCATTTAATCCTGGTTGATTATAGGCATGTGTTCTAATCTACCAAATTAACTCATGCTGCTCAAATCTTAGGGTATGTGAACCTCCCCTTTCATCATACTCAACTTGATCTATCACTCTGAATAAAAATGAGTGGCCTGGCTGATTGATCACATGTTTAGCTAAAGCACTTTCCAACCTTCCTTTTCTAATATTATATAGGTGTTCATACACATGCTCATTTAATTTACGATCAGTCTTGCCTATGTAAAAACTAGGACAAGACTGGCACTGGGATAAATACACCACTCTACTGGAATTACAGTTGTACTTGCCCTTACAAGTGCACTTTCTTCCTTTCAATGTGCATGTATAACCCACATCCATATAATTACAATAGGCACAGGCCTCATATTTAAACATACCTTGTTGCCTTGTTAGTCCCAAATT
Organism: Protopterus annectens; assembly: GCF_019279795.1. Classification (NCBI taxonomy): domain Eukaryota; kingdom Metazoa; phylum Chordata; order Ceratodontiformes; family Protopteridae; genus Protopterus; species Protopterus annectens. The sequence continues at coordinate 738,486,364 of NC_056739.1, forward strand.
TTTAAATTCTAATAACCCTTTCAGGTTTTGAGCTCTTCTAAAAATAAATTTAGGGTTAGCACCTAGTTTATTCACTAAGGACCCCTCTGATGCTATTACACTCCAATTCTTAATCAAGACCTGATTCATGTTGACAGCATCAATATTATAAGGGGTTATAAAAGTCAAGGGATAGTTTACTATTTCACTTTGTTGGATATCATCATTCACTGTACCCCCATTTTCCATCATACATTATCCACCTTCCAACATAGCTTTGAAATAACCTACATTCCTTTTCATTTGAACTTCATTCACCAATTCTTCGAGTAAGGGTGCCCGGTAGCCTCTCTTCAAAAACATTTGGATTAACAAGTCATAATTCAGTCATGAAATCAAAATTAGTAGTACACATTCTGGCTGCTCTTATGAGTTGTCCCTTCACAACAGATTTTTTTTCTGATACCAACGGTTCAAATATGTCTCCTTTCCATACCTCTCAACCTGGAAACATCAAAAATCTGGACAAGGCCCATGAAAAATTGGTACAAATCTGTACACTGATTAACATCTAATTTGCATACATAATTATGTAACCCCACCCACTCCGATGGAATTGTGGGACACCAACTTTCAAACGCAAACTGAAGAAAAGATAACCAAAGCATGGCACTAGAGTCCCCCTGCAGCCATTCCAATGTCCCATTGCCTGGTTATTTCGCCCCATTTACCATAAACACTAATGTATGCATACTGCTTTACTTCTACCTGGTAAACAAAGCAATACTGTCTCACAATGAAAATAGGCTTGACATTAAAACTTCTCTGCCCTTGAAACTCACATTCATTGAAACAGCATTGAAACCCACACCACAGCCAAAGAAAATGCATCTGGCCAGTGGTGGATAAAGATTACCTTTGGGCTGTTTTCAAATCATTGGCCCCTTGCACACAAAACAAGAAACATACATGTGTTCTTTTCTTTATACACCTTCCTGACTTTATTAAATTATATTCCTTGTATAATACAACACACATGTTAGAGCGCATTTTAAATTTGTTTGAACATTTTACCAGTAGACTGTACTGTAGGCAGTGAAACAAAACACATGAACCAATAATGACAAAACTGCCCAATTCAAAACATTTCCATCATAAAAGTCTGCTTCCACACCCACACTATAAATAGAATGACAGTAGTGTAAGCCATAGGCATCTTGCACAGAGTCTCGCATTTATTTTCAATTTCATTTTTTTGGGGAGAGGGGGCAAAAGGTCAAAAACAGGGACAAATTTTAAACATTGCTTGTATAATTTTGTAAAGTTGCTAGAATAAAATGTTGTGTTACCATCATGCATTTCACTGGCAAGTTCTGAACCCAGGACCCTATGCACTACAGTCAGAACAACATACCACTATGCCAAATCAGCAGCTGCCTGAAAAAGAGGAAGACTGAAACTTAATCCATCATTTAGTGAATTCATTTCTCAGTTCTCAACACAGCTCTTAACCTCTTAACACAAAAAACATGGACAAACAACAAAAACAATAATGGGGGAATACAAATTGTGTTCTCACTTCTCATCATAGCTCTAAACTCTTAGCACAAAAAAATGTTCTTACTTCTCATCATAGCACTCAACTCTTAGTACAAGAAAATCTGGACAAAGCTCAGAACATAACTTTCAACTCTTAGCAGAAAAAAAAAATGTTCTCACTTCTCATCATAGCTCTCAACTCTTAGCACAAAATAAATATAGACAAAGCTCAGAAATGGTGGTGGCTAGGGATATTAGGCTATTTTTATCCTGTACCAAAGGTACAGGGTTTGAGCCTGAATACCCCTAGCCACCAAGTGTATTATATGGGGGCATTTTGAAACACACACACACACACACACACACACACACACACACACACACACACACACACACACACACACACACATACACCAAGCTTACTCTGAAAAACGAGTGGTTCCAGCTTCAAAGCTTACCCTGAGTAGTTCCCGTTCCTCTGTCATTGCTTCCAGCTTCAAAGCTTACCCTGAGTAGTTTCCATTCCTCTGTCGTTGCTTTCTGCCATTAATCCCTGCTCTGCTCACAAACTTCCCGTTCCGTTCCTCTGCTTGGCAAACTCTGCCCTGAGTAGTTCCTGCTTGCAAACTCTGCCATTTTGGCTTCCTGCCATTAATCCCTGCACACAGTCGCACACAAGTTCCTATGCTATTCCCCATTCCTGCCAGCTTGCAATTCAATTCAGCCAGCTGGAAATGAGGATGTGAGCTCTTTGAGCTCAATTCCGACTGGCTGATAGCCTGACGGAGCTGACATCATCACGCACATGATGACGTCAGCTCCAACAGTGTGAAAATTTAAAAAAAACGGAAACGAATAGGTGCCATTCGGGAATCGTGGCACCCCTTTATTTGGACACCAAAACTCGGTAAAAACCAATTTGGAATGATTGGGAGGTCTGCTCCTTTCTATAGATCTTCGCTTTATAACATCTATTGTGTCTATCCTTAGACAAGTCCACGTCTAAAAATGCTATCCTGTCTGTATTGAATGTGTGGGTGAATGTTAGAAATTCTGTTGTTCTATTACAATATTCAATAAATTCAACAAATAAGTCATGTCCACCCTTAAATACAATAAAAATATCATCCAGAAATCTGGTGTAGCAAAAAATGTCCTGAATAAAGACATTATTATTAAATACAAATTCTCTCTCCCAGTACGCCATAACTAAGTTAGCCAAACTGGCTTCTACTGGGGAGCCCATGGCTACACCCTTTTTCTGCAAATAATATTTACCCTCAAACAAGAAGAAATGATTGGTCAAAATAATATCCAATAATTCCTGTATAAGGGAAACATTAGTGTTACTAACACCCCTCTTAGCTAAAGGTAGGCTCACCCATTCAATTCCTAGATCTTGTGGAATTACAGTATAAAGGTCCTTCACATCTACAGTAGCAAAGTTAAAATCAGGTTCAAAATTCAAACAATCGATGTTCTCCAAAAAGGACCATGAGTCTTTACAAATATAAGGTTCCTTCACTACATACTTCTTCAAAAAATGATCTACAAACTTAGCTAGGGGGTATGTAATGGAATTCCTACCATTCGCAATTGGCCAGAAAGGGGGATTTACCAAATCTTTGTGAACTTTCGGAATCCCAAAAATCACTGGAATCCAAGGGGCTGGCATAGAGAAATAGTTCAGTAAATCAAGGTCAATACGATTCTCTATAAACAAGTCAACAATCAAGCTGCCTTTCAGGAGCACTGGTAAGGTATGTCTGAGAAGGAACCCTGGAAACCCTGGTTTGACAGGCCACCTCTGTCACAGGGAGCAGAGTCTTCCATTAGAGTTTCCCCCTCACCTCTGGGAGAACTAGTTCCCTGTGAGTCTTGGAAAGGACCCTGGGATTTGTGGAACCACATCTTTCTACCTCCTCATTGATTATGGGAAAAAGGCCTTTGAAGAGTAGAAAAATGTATCCCTGTGGAGGACAAGGTCTTTCCTTCTTCCTGATTTCTGGAGATTGTTTCTTTTACTTTTGGGCCAAATAAGGAAGACCCATCAAATGAAGCACTAATGAATAAAGATTTGAAGGGCTCCACATATTTGCATAGGCTCATCCAGGCATGTCTTCTAATGGCTATACCTGAACCTGCCACCCATGAGGTGCCTTCTACAGCCTTATGGATGCAGTAGTTATAAACTGAAAGCTGTCCAGTTGCAAAGAGACTCTATTTTGGTCCTCCTCAGACATAGACCCAGAAAGACATTTGGAGAGCTCCTTAGTCAAGTCTCTTTGCAATCTCATGAAATGTGCCAGGCAATTCAATGACTATAGACCAAAGATTAGTGAAGCATAAATGCAATTACTGAATCTGTCCAAGGCCCTAGATTCCCTAGATTCCCTGTTAGGCGTATGGACAGAAGAGCTTTGTTCTGCAAGCTCTTTCTTAGTGGATGCTGTCACCATCATGACATGAACTGGGATACCCTTGCTTCAGTGTGATCTGTCCTTTGGAGGGGCTAAGAATTTGTTTGGATGCTTACGGATGGGCTCCACAGTGTACAGTTCCTTCCATGCCCAGTGTAAAACCAGGTCTAAACCTGGTCAACACCATTTCAAATTTTCCATTTTAGAACATATTGAAAGTAGCGTTTGTGGGGGTAATTGGAAAGTGTACTTAGCTATGATGGAAAGCAAGTGGCAGATATTTACAGATGCCACAACTTTTCCCGGTATCAATGATAGTGTTAGTATGAAACCATTTCTTATTCTTGACTATTTATTCTGTTGTTTTGTTATTTGTTTTAGTACAACCAATACATCAGCTTTGATGTATATTTTTAAATATGTTGTATTAATATGATATTTATATTTTAAACTTTATTCTACATATGTTCACATATTAATCAGCTATTTATTTATCACACATATATACATGTCCAACATTATATTGAATCTTTAAAATCATACAGTATCAATTGTTATGTGAATCCTTTAGAGCATCTTTTATATTTATAACTATATATTTATATATGTATATATTGTATTCTAGTATTATACATATACATTTTTAGAAGTACATTTTTATAAGTATAATTTTTATTTAATTTATACAGCTTACAAGTATCTGAATCAAGTGTTTTAGATAAATAGTTTAGATAAATGTTGTGTACTAGCTTTGTGTATGTGAGGAATAGTAGAATACATGTTTCTTTAAGGCTTCATAAGGCTATTTTGAAAATTTTGACGACAAATTGGATATAAAAATAGTGTTGGTGATGGACTATCTTGGTTCTGAAGAAGTCTGTATATTGAACAGATGAAAGCGCTTAACCTGTGTTATTTCAATAAAAGTTTTCCTGTCCTGTTCTAGATGCACCATATATCATTCATTCTGCACCAGGAATTGGATTTTTACATTGTTGCTTCTACAGTTGTTTCATTGTATGGACAGAAGAGCTTTGTTCTGCAAGCTCTCTCTTAGTGGATGCTGCCACCATCATGACATGAACTGGGATACCCTTGCTTCAGTGTGATCTGTCCTTTGGAGGGGCTAAGAATTTGTTTGGATGCTTACGGATGGGCTCCACAGTGTACAGTTCCTACCATGCCCAGTGTAAAACCAGGTCTATAGGTTCATCAGCCGGGGGATTGGGCTAGACCTGAAAGCCTCCAGGAACACAGACTGTTCTTGGGAAGCATGTCAGAAGACCAACCACCTTTTTGTTTTAGGCATTCAAGAATATCTCCAAAGGAAACATCTTCAGGTGGAGCTCTGGGGGACCCTTTCCCTTCATCAAAATCAGTGTCCTGAGTGGGTGACTCCTGAGGAGAATCCAAGTGTCTCCTTTTACACATTCTCTTCTGGGGAACTTCATAAGTGGGATGGTCTGATGAGGTATCAGAAGTGATGGGGAGTCCTGAGGGACTGACTGGAGACTTGAATGGGCTGGCTGTCCCAGTGGAGTAAAACACTGAGGCTCAAAGCAAAGACCCAAAGGTGGTACAGTGATATGATCCAAGAGGGATAGGGATTCCCTTTTTAAAGTAAAGAGAAAGCCCTCTCGCCAATCTCAAAGGCAGAGTGCCTAGGGGAGACCAAAGCCAGAGCTAACAGAGCCAAAATTTCCTGTACTGTAGACCCCTGAATCCCTGTAAGCCCTCAACTTAAGGATGGAGTCAGACCTGAGCTGTCCACAGCCAAAGCTCCAAGGGGCAGGGACAGCTCTTACAACTTCAAAGTCGACCCTGGTCCCCTGGATCTGGTGTCGAATGGCTCACAGAATTGACTGGAGTCAAAGAACAAGCTATCTTTGGATCGGATAAAGACACCTCCAGCGATCCTGGATCCAAGGGCTCCAAAACCACAGCCTGAATCAGAGAAGGGAAACTAAAGCAGGACTATTCAAAGGCAGGCTCACAAATCCAGTGGGAGACTGAGACAGAATTACCCCCATCTAGAGCTGTTAGGAATTTCCTCATCACTGCATCCACTTCAGCCTCAGACAAACTCCTGGAAGACCTAAGAGAGGAGCTAGTGGATGGTGGTCTCAAGTGCTTACAAGGATATTCCTGCAAAAGAGGGGTAGGGAGTTGAGAAGGTATTAGCTCCAGCGACTTCCCCTATCACTTTTGATACCTCACCAGCCACCTCAATGATGAAGTTCCTCGGAACAGAATGTGTAAAAGGAGACACTTGGATTCCCCTCAGGAATCTCTCACTGATGACACCAATTTTGATGAAGTGGAAGGCTTCCCCAGATCTCCACCTGATGACGTCTCCTTTGGAGAGGTGACTAGATCCAAGGTGAATTTGTTTTCAAAGCAGTAGGATCAGTAGTTGTCAGATCTGACTTTTTGACATTTTTAGAGGTGGCTCTGAGCATGGAGCCTAAGACATCATAGGATCTGGATATCTCTTTCTAGAATCTGTCTTTGGGATCCAAGTCAGGCTTCCCTTCATCAGATTTTTTAGAGGGGGTTTGAGCCCCCACTAGAATAAAGGAAGAAGAAGAAGAAAGAAGACCCTTCAAAACTAACTTATTGCATCTATCTGTGAATGCCCTGGTGTTTTGAAACCAGCACAAATAGTACAATCTGCATCTAAATGGGTAATGCCCAAGCAATGGATGCATTCTCTGTGGGCATCTGAATTAGGTATTTTGTGCGCACAGGAAATGCATTTGTTGAAACTAGATGGTTTATCAGTCATCCTTGTGTGCTAATCCTAAAAAGGGGAAGGCCCAAAAGGAAAACAACTACAAGTATGAAAAGTTCTAGCTATATATTCTTTTTTTTATTTTAATAGAAAAAAAAGGCAAGAAAAATTACTAAAAATGACAGTTAAGGGTACCCTAAAATAGATAGGAAGAGGACAAGGAAAGAAAGCCAAAGCACCAACCATGGCAGTGGAAGGGAATACCAAAGTCTTGGTAACAGTCACAGAAGAAAGAGGACTTGACTAAAAGAAATTTACTGGAATAAAGGGAGGAAGGTGACAATAATTCAGAGGATAGTCTACTGGACAAAAAAGTGGAAACGACTCCCTGTTTAACCCTGAAAAAACACCAGTATCTCAAGAGTGAGGGGATCTGTGTCTGTACTGATATGGTGGCAAATGAGATCTGAGGTATGTTAGGCTGGTGGGGTATTATGGGTAAAAGGGAGGAGCTTGAGAGTTTGGATCCAATGATCTGGAAGAAGTGGCCAAGTTGGATCCAAAATCCTTCAGCTGAGGAGTGAATGAAAATGGCAGCATTAGATACTTCATTTATCTAGTCCCCAGAAATATGGGTATTGTTGAACCAATTTGTATATGGGTACATAATTCAGGGCAATAGCCTTTGTTTTAACGTCATTCATTTTATATTCCCAAAAGATTTGAAACTGCCTCAAAATGTTCCACAACACTGAAATTTCCTTTTTTTTGCTTTTTGTCAGGTACAAAACTATATCATCTGGCAAATAAAGCCAACTTTTCTTGGTTACCATACCAATTATATCCTTACATTTCTGAGTCCCTTATTTGTTTTTTTGCCAATGGGTCTAAATATAAATCAAATAATAAAGGTTAAAGATGACACCCCTGCCTGGTTCTTCCAATTCATTACAGCTGAGTGCACCTCCAGGTGTTTCTGCAGTTACATCCTACAGCTCCTTTAGCCATCAAATATTGCTTGTTCATATTTGCATTAATAATTTCAAAACCATACTACAAACAAGGTATCAAAATACTTTATCTTGAAGTATACATGATGGCAAATGCAATTGTATTAATATTTGACCTCTGTCAATGAGTGTAAGGTTTTAACTTAATTTTTTAAAGGCTGAAGCCATGCCCATTGGGAATTAAAGGTACACACTCAAAACAAGTGTACTGCAGGGAATGAGTTAAGACACAATTTGTAAGAAAGGAACCCACTCACTTTAATTCTTGCCTCCATTCCCTCATACATACTCCTAACTAACCTTATTACTGTATCAGGGAATGCAAATGCTTGCATTGCCCTGCTCATAAAATCTCAGTTTATTCTGTCAAATGTTTTCTCTGTGTCAAGATCCACCAATATCAGCAATATTTTATTGCTTTCTGTTTCTATCTGGATCATTGTTCCATTAATCTCTCAAATGTTTGCTGTCCCTCCAGAAAACCACACTGGTCCATAGCTATCAATTCTGGCGACAATGTTGCCATTCTTTTTGCTAGTACAGGCAAATACCTTTGACATTCTTTTAACTAGTGCAGGAAACACTTTATAATCATGGTTTAAAACTGAAAATTGTCTGTATGAAGCTGGGTATGATGAGTTTTTACCATCTTTGGGTAATACAGCCACAACAGCTTTCTTCCAAGATATTGGCATTTCCCCCTTTTTAAAAAATATTGTTACACAAAATCTTCCATATCTTTATCACTTTTTTCCCTCCTCCATAATTAAGTCTTCCATAAATATTTCCACTTGTGCTCTTTCCTGATTTCCACATTCTTCTACTTTATACAAATTTTCGTAAAATGTTTACAATATCTTTAATATCTCTACAGGAAGCTGCTGTGCTAAAAGTTTTGTGCACTGGAGTTATCAAATAATATATTTTTTTAAACAGCAGTCTTTCTAAATGCTCTTTTATTTTTTCTTTAGCACTCTGCCTTTGCTTACTCTTCATGTTCTGTGAGATTCCCCTTATTCTGCAACACTTTAACCTTTGTCAGCCCCTCTAAACAATTTCTATTACTTCTTATCCATATCTCTTTCTCTTTTATTTCTACCCAATTTTTAAACTCCACTTTCACTTTACCCCATTCACTAGCTATCACTTTTAAAGAAAGTTCTATCTTTTCTAATATCTCTTGAATAATTTCCACTACCCATTCCTTAAATTTCTCTCTTTTTAACAGGTAGGTGTGAAAGCACCAGTGTCTCATTTTGACTTCATTACTCTGCATTTTTATCTTGCTGCATGATCTGATGGATAGATCAAAAAAACTATCAATATATAAATCTATCCAACCTTCCTTAAAATTACAAAAAAAATTACATTTATTGTAATCAAAAATATGATAGAAAACATATCAGGAAATCTAAGAACTATCCAACCCTAAAGTATTGGCACAACAACATAATTTATATGAATAAATACCCATTATTTTTTTGTAATTTTAAGGAAGGCTGGATATATTTATATATTGATAGTGTTTTAGATCTATCCATCAGCTTCGATGATGTCTCGTTGATGGCGCCGTATATTTGGTGCCATATGACCAGTTAACATTGGTGCATTAATTAGTTTGTGAAGTTTGCAATAAATACATAACAGTATATATAGTTTTACCAATTTACTATAACATCATTTGGTATATGTACTCCTGCTTTTATACTTTCAAGGAAGGTTAGGCAAATTTATAAATCAATAGTGTCATATATGCCTTCTTGCTTATGGCGCTGTTTATTTAGTGCCATATAATCACCTTACATTTATTAATATAATATACATGGTTTCATTGGTCCCCTATAATATTATTTATATAATAACCTATATTCTAATGGGAGGCTATGATTTAATGTTATTAATCTGTGTGTTTAATTATCAGATATATGTGCTATGGTTGTGATCTAGGGTGAGTTTAAGTGCCTATTTGTTTGACATCACTGGGAGATGACACTTGCATGCAGCATTTTTATGCTTTGTGCATTCTATGTCTTTGTATTTTAAACTCACTTGTGCACTTTTATATGAGAGCTTCTCCATTACATTTATGCTGCTTTGTATGTACTATAGCCATCAAGTTTAGAGGGTGGATTTTTGCATAATTTACATTTGGGTTTGGTTATTATTAATGCATGATGGGTAAAGATTTATGTTTTTTATATTTTAGTCCTGATGTCTTATTGCTGGACAATTTTATACATTTATGACATATATTATACTATAATGTTGTTCTTTAGTGAAGACATTTTTGTATTTACAAACCTAAGGGATGTTAAATCAGTTTATAAATATATGTATTTTTTTGTGCGATATGCTGTTCACGTCAGTGAATTCATTTACATGATGTGATATAATTAGTTTATTTTTATGTATTAGTTGACATGAGTTATAACAGTTTATAACACTTTTTAATATCTGTGCTTGAATATATGCCCCAACGACAAACGTTTTTATGATCAACAGGGAAATATGTTAAACTCATAATGATGTTCTCATATTTATTCTATTATATGCCTATGATGGGGTTATTTTATTTTTTGTTATTAATAGTTTGTGTTTTTATTTCTATATGAATACAAAGGTACATTGAGTAAGCGCTTTTACCTTTATATTTATTAAGAAAGATTTCTGTAGCGAACGCTTTGTTATAAATAGGGATGTGTCCTTTTCTATATTATATAGATTAGTCCATTTAGGTTTGTTAAGCTATTTAACAAATGAGTGACTGAAGACAAGTAATGTTTATAAAACGTTTTATGAGTTTTTGCAAGCTCCTTACTTGTATAAGAGCATTAGATATATTGTATATAGGAGTCAGTGGTTACTTCCTTTTGATACTAATGTATCCACTAGGGGCTGTGTGTCACTATGCAGCTGATTCAAAGGATGTGATATCATTTTCTAATGTTTTCTGTGATTGGATTCTACAAACTTTTTAACTGCTTGCCATCAGTATATTATATGGTCTGATGAAACTACATTGTGAAAGCGCTTACTGTTCATAATAAATACTTTTTATTTATATTTTTATGTTCGTGATTTTTCAAGCATTGCCATACTTGTTGACTGCTGCAGTTGTTTTTTTTTCATATCTATAAATTAAGTTAAACAAATCATTATTAGTAAATTGCCTGTTACTACCATTAAGAACAATCAGATCTAGTCTAATCGAATGATGAAACTATTGCTTGATATAAAAAAAATAAAACAAAATCTTAAACAATACTTACATATTAAGGCCAAATGCTCTTGTTTTGAATTTTAATTTGCTTCAGGATAACCCCACAACTTGACTATCTCTATAAGAGAATTTACCTCACTGTGGAACTTAACATCATCACTGTTCATTCTGCTGGGTCTAATAACTTGCTCCCGAAATACATTGAATTTCATAAACTGGGGGTGGTAACTGCTGAAATGCAAATAATTATTAGTAAAAGTATCCTTTCCATATAGCTCACTTTCAAGCCTGTAGTTTTTTAAGTCCAGGGTAACTTGAATTTCAAAAAGCTAACAGTTTTACCTTTACCACCCAGCACAAAATGTAACCAGTTGATATTACCATTGCTGTCTTGCAAAAATGAGTCAGCTAGGTCATTACTTGTCCAAACAAAAAGTAAATGTCTCTTCTGTATAATGATACGTACTTAAAACAAGGCAGTTTAACCAAGAAGCACATTTCCCACCAAAACATAGCCATATTGGCAAACGCTGGAGCCACATTGGCTCCCACAAAAACCCCTGCTACTTGCTGGAAAATGTCTTCTTTGAAAGAGAAATAATTGTTGCTTATAACAATATCAAGGAACGAATTGTGTTAATCTCAACAGCATTCAAATCAGAACAGTTGCTTTAAAATAGTCAAACAAAATCAACCCAATTTTCCTGATCAATTACTGTGTACAGTGTGGGAACTTCAATAGTACCAACAATTTGCTCCTTACCTTGAAACTCATACTTCTTCAGATGGTCAAAGTAACAACCAAGAGTCCTTTAAGTAAAAATAACTTTTTTGCACTATAGGATTCTGTATACTATCCAAATAAAAAGCAAATTAAAATTGGATCTCTCAAAATATTACAGCAACCAGGATGAACAAGTTCCCTCCCATTCTTTTTAGTGGCTTTGTCCCTAGATGTGACACTGATGCTGGTTCTGACCTTAATAAGAATTTTGCCTTTCTGATTCCTATAAGTTTGGATAATTTTCACAACAGAAAAAATATAAATGACAATTGGAAAGTGACTTTTGGGTAACTCTGACTTATTCAAACTTGTTGGTCAGAAACCAGTGTATTCACAAAAAGTACAGTAACTTGAAGCAAATGTTAGAACAGACCAATTAATTTAGAAATGTATCTGTTGGTGACCCCTTTGGGACATTTCCTTGTCATAATTGCAAGCAATGTAGATTTGTAAATACTACCAACAATATTTTATTTAAACATTTAGATTACGCTTTAATTCCTAAAAGTAGATTTGAATGCAACAGTAAGGGGATTATTTCTTTGGCCTCATGTTGCAACTGTGAACATTATTACATTGGCAAAACTGTTAGAAGACTTTCCCAGAGAATAGCAGGACTGCCTGGACCTCATTTGGCACAGGCTGATAAAGAAAGCAGGAACTAGCAGGATTGGCTAGATGTCTGTGTTACTAGAGCCTTCTATTTTTGTGGTATTTAAACCCCACATGTGAGCTGGTTTGGGCTTGTTTGCACATCATACACTGCAGCTGCACTATTTTTAATCCATTGCAAGGTAGTCCAGCTACAAATTTTCCATTAGTAGCACTTGTGTGATCACCTAGTAGTACTCCTCTTAGACCTTCCACCTTTTACCCCCTTAGCTCTCTCTGGCCTCTCTCTCCCTCCGATTCTAACAAATATGGATGGACAATTTCCTACAGTTTCTCCACCAGTCTGGCTAATATGGGCATCCTGAGACAGTGTAGCAACTGCCTCATGTACACGGGCAACCCTCTACTACTACCACCTAGGAACACAATTTGTGAGAGATGCAATTACATTAAGTTGCTTTCTCCCTCACATGTCAGTATATCTGCCACTGAGAAGTTTGACAATGCAAACGCCACACCTCAAACACCACCCACACCTACACAACACACACACACACACACACACACACACACACATGTGGAGGTCCTCAACAAAAACATACCTAAACAAAAGAGACCTCCGAGGCAAAAACACACGAGAGCTCCACTGCGCACCACACCACACATTGTCCACACACCTGTGTCTCATAGCCATGAAGGCCTAAACATAAAACCAACATATTAGTCATAGGAGACTGCATTGTGAGACAAACAGATATGCTGGATAAGGAGAATTTCACGGTTAGTTGTTTGTCAGGTGACAGAATCCACCATATCACCCATGCACTCAAGTCTCTCAGGTGCTCTTATGACTCTGTCATAGTCCATGTTGGCATGAATGACTTGAGCTGTACCTCCCTGAACTCTATGAAGAAAGACATGATCAAGTTCAGTGAATATGTGTCCCATGCAGGTATGTTTCTAGCCTCAAGCAGCATTTTACCATCACCCAGAATGATGCTTCAATACAAACAGAAAATTATTGACTTTAACAATTGGCTCAATTTCTGGTGTCGTTCCAAGGGGATCCAGTACTTGACAGCCTGGGAAGGCATGTAAAACAAGTGAAGCAGGCTGTGCTGAAAACAAGGGGTTTTATTTTTAAAAGAACAGAATTAAGCACTTTCGGCTGTGACAATACAGCCTTCATCAGAATTCATTTTCCAGACATTAACATCCTACTTTTATAAAAAACTATTAACCAATCACAACCCTGACATAATTAACTTCTTAATATGCATTCCGTAAACTATTCATTCACTCTTAAAGTTATATAAAACATTAAATCCACTTCCTAATACTATTGTTAAAAACAATATATTGCATACATATTTAAAATTTTCTGTTATGCAAGCTTTTACTATATTTGTTGATTTATATTTTGTTTGCCCTCTCTTGTAATACTGGGACAATATAAATACTATCATTTAAACCAGGGGGAAACATAGTTGCTGTTCTGAATTGCCATTGAGTTTCTTTTTTCTTTAACAGATTTTTCCAGTCCCCCCCTCCCCCAGGATTTTGTTTAACTTGCTCTACTATCCCAAATGAAAACTTAATAAAATGAGGACGTTTTTTAGAATGTTCGTATAATGCACTTTTTTCCATTTTAAATGTCTTTTACGTGTTCATACACTCTATTCTTTAAAGCCCGCTCTGTTTTATGAGTAGTGGATTGAATGTTTTATATAACTTTAAGAGTGAATGAATAGTTTATGGAATGCATATTAAGAAGTTAATTATGTCAGGGTTGTGATTGGTTAATAGTTTTTTTATAAAAGTAGGATGTTAATGTCTGGAAAATGAATTCTGATGAAGGCTGTATTGTCACAGCCAAAAGCGCTTAATTCTGTTCTTTTAAGAATAAAAACCCTTGTTTTCAGCACAGCCTGCTTCATTTGTTTTACAAGTCTTCGTATTCTTGGGTGAATTGTGATTTTGCAGCCTGGGAAGGCATGATCGATAGAACATGATGCTTTGCCAGATAGCCTGCATCTGTCTCGCTTGGGCTTCAGGCTTCTGGCAAAGGCTCTTGCCTCCCCCATAGTACCTTTTCAGGCAATACCATGAGGTCAAAACAACCAACATGAAAATTTCATCAAAATGCAAATTAAAGCTCCTGCTGCTAAACACTAGGAGTCTAAACATGAAACTGCGCTCATTGCAAGCATTCTTAATCCTGGAAGATACTGACATGTGCAGCCACAGAAGCCTGGTTCAAAGATGCAGAGAGCACCCCAGCCATACCAGGTTACTCATCCTATCATACATTCAGACCCCAAACCGTGGGCAGCAAAGCAAAAGGAGGTGGAGTTGCAATATATATATTAAAGACATAGAAACCTCCAGGCTGGTCAAACAGTATGACACACAGGAAACACTCCAGGTAAAGTTAACTGTTGACAAGACCCCTTTTCAAATTATAGCTAGCTACAGGCCCCCAACTTTGACTCAAGATGCCCACTGCACCTATATGGACCTCTTTGAATCTATCAAGATTCAACCCTTTACTCTGATCCTGGATGACTTTTTTCCATCCAACCATAGATTGGAAGAACTACTCATGCCAAAACACAAATGCCTAGAGAGTCTTTGATTTTGCCAATGCAAATGCCTTGGACCAGCTGGTCAACACGCCCCACAAGAGGTGATAATATCTTGGACTTGGGATTAACCAACATGAATAACCACTGCAACATCCCTACAGTGTCATCCTCCCTAGTAAGATCTGACCACGGTCACTTTTGAAGTCACCATCTCCCTAACCCCCCCCCCCCACACACACACACACACACACAGCTAGGGTCAAACAAAAGAACTGCTCAAAGCTGATTACAACCTCCTGAGGGAGGATATAAACAGCTTCACGGACTTCTCCCCCTCCAAAGGAACCAGCACATATGTCCAAACTTACACCAAAGTACAATACGAGCATTTATATAGCTGCATGAAATCAGGAATACCAAACAGGACAAAATCATCCTCCTCAAGGAAGAGTAAACTTGTCTAGTTGACATCTGCAATAAATAAACTCTATAATAAAAGGAAAAAATTGCTGTCCAGGACCAAGAAGGAGCAGGTGCCTAATTGGAAGCAATCTCTCCTTAGCCTGAACAAGTAAATAAGAGCACTAGTGAAATCCTCCAGAGCAAACTTAGAGTCCAAACTAGTCGCATCTACTAAAGACAATCATAAGGCCTTCTTCACACATGTCTGTAATTGCAAAAGAAGCACTTGGATCTGCTCAGAACTGGTGGTCAAGAACACCACATACACAAATGCCATAGATATAGCCAACATGCTGGCAGACAAGTTCAGTAAAAACTTCACTCCTCTGTCCCCCCCATCAGTAAATCAGGACATTCCCAGCAGCTGCCCCCCTTATCTAAAAGGAGAAGGTCATCACTGCCCTCTCAAAGACAAAAAATATAGCCTCCATGGGACCCGATAACATATCAGGCTGGATCCTACATGAACTCAGACAGGAACTTGCAGCATCATTAGGCACCCTATTCAACCAAAGCCTGAGTACCGTCTTCATCCCAGCCCAGTGGGGGACAGCCACTGTCATCCCTTTACACAAAGGTGGAGCATCCATTGATCCAGGAAATTATAAACCCGTCAGCCTAACTAGCCTGATCTGCAAGGCCATGGAACAGATTATCATGGACCTCATTAACAAGGACATTGGCAACCTTCAAACACTCAATCTCACACAGTTTGGTTTCATCAAGGGGAGGTCATGCCTGTTAAATTTGTTCAACTTCTTGGAGACAGTGACCAAAGCCATGGATGAGGGGAAGATGGTGCACACTGCCTCCCTTGACTTGGCCAAAGCCTTCAATACTATTCCCCACTCAGGTATAATAGATAAACTATCTCAGCTAGGAATCAATCCATATGTTATCAGATGGGTAGCAAACTGGCTCACTGATAGAATTTCCTAGTCAAAATAGGGGAGGCCATCCCAACCACTAGACTCGTAACGAGTGGTGTACAACAGGGATCGGTCTTGGGGCCACTGTTGTTTTGGATATACTTTTCTGAGGTGCAGGCCAAAACCAGTGGGCTATGGATGACCAAGTTTGTAGATGACTGCAAGCTGGGTGCTGTCATCAATTCTCCTAGTGATGTGGACATCCTCCAAGAGGGTCTCACCCAAACAAATGACTGGTACAAGAAACATGGCTTCAAACTGAATGCCAAAAAATGCTTCATCACCCCCTTTGAGGAGAGTGGCATTCCCACAAATTATCACATTAATATCTAGGTCCTAAGCATGCAATCAGTCATGACGGATTTGAGCACCCAGGTTGATAGCTAACTTTTGACCACCATATTGCCTCTGTTGTACGGAAAGCTTTCTACATGGCCCAATTCATTAGGAAGGGTATCTCATCCAGGAACAAGGAGGTCATAACATCCCTGTATTCTTCCCTTATAAGACCTATTATTGCGTACAATGCGCCTTTCAGCATGTATCTCACAAAGCACATGCAGCAGCTGGAGAGACCACAGAGGTTCCTGGCCAGGATAATCCACAGCCTCAAACATCTACCCTACACAGATAGGCTAAAAGCCCTGTCCTTCTATGCAGGCTCATACAGACTCCACAGAGGTAACCTCTGTCTGGCATACAAAGCAATCTCAGAACCCTCCTTGATGGGACTGCTGCATATCCACAAGTCAAGCTCCACTCGAGTAACCCACACATGGGACCTCAGCCTGGTCTGTGACATCAAAAGGACATATGGGCAGGACAGATTTGTGTCCCAGAGACCCCTCCCTTCTGCGGAATAGACTCCCTCTCTACATCAAGCAGAGTACGTCAATGGGCTTAATTCTTGGCTAGGCTTGTGAGGGCCTCAGAGCCAGTAGCCTAGTAATTTCATATGATCCTAAGATCCCAAAGAGTCAGAGAAAATGTGATGGCTATAAAAAATTGGGACTTCTTCAATGCCCTGGCCAAACACAATGTGTGTTGTTTTGACTTTCACAAGTTTGTATTTTCAGTAATACAAAAAGTTAAAAAGTTGACTAGTCGCTGTTTGTCGACAGCTTCAACAACTATTTAGAATATAGGGAATTGAAGTGGCAGTCACTGTTGAAAGCAAATCATGAGCTGGGTCTTAATGAAACCATCACTATTAAAAGTTTACTTAAATATAAGGTTTTGTATCATAGTTTCTTTTCTTTTTTACACATTTTATATATACTGTTTTTGTAGGGCGGCCACGGTGGTGCAGTGATCAGCATTGCCGCCTCACAGCAAGAGGTTCTCTGGTTCGATTCTCGGCTAGGGTGCCTGCTGGCAGAGTCTGCATGTCCTCCCTTTGTTCGAGTGGGTTTCCTCTGGTTTCCTCCCATAGACATGCTGTAGGTGGGTTGGACACTCTAAATTGGCCCTAGGTGTGTGTGTGTGCATGTGTGTGCCTTCTGTGGAAGGCTGGGCGCTGGGCTGGCAACTCAACACTGTAAAACTCCACTGCCAATCATGAGCAGACAGATGATCCGCTGTGGCGACCCCTAAATGGGAAAAGCTGAAAGAAGAAGAAGATATATACTGTTTTTGTAGTGTTTTTATCTACGATTTATTCATGTATTTTTAACATTTTTCAGTACCCGTGTAATCAATGTATTAAGGTAATTGCCGTGTTTTAGGAGAATTATGGTAATTTTCTGATTGGACTAATGAAGCGTGATGTAATTTCCTGTTTTAGATTTAAACTGTTAGTCTGAAGTCTTATTTTCTGATGAAGTTAAGAAAAAACACAGTCCAAACCATGAATATCCACCAAAAGAAGATAGCAGCCAGGAAAATCCACCACAAAGTTTATTCAGGTTCCAAGTATAAAATTAAGCGCTTTCATTTCCCAATCAAAACTTCATCAGAATAAAGTGCAAATGCAGCCCCACCTGTATTTATACCCACACAAAATAAATGACATACTTTCCTAAACTAATTTAACCACTTATAATGACATTCCATTCAAATGACATTAACACCCATCTGTAGTTACATGTGACAAAGGAATATATCTGAGTACATATTATACATTAAATAAATAAATCATATGCTGTGAAATAACTATAAGATTTTTCCATTAAAATACTAAATGCATACATTTACCTAGGTAAAAAGGAATATATCTTTTTTAAGCATGAAGACAACATCTAATACATGTATTATAGATGCAAATACCTAAGGAGCATCAATTATTAATTAAAAAGCAGCTCTAAAAACAGTTTATAAATTCTAAACAAGCTAAACATTATCATACACTTAAAATATATCATACAGTATAATAAAATATGATACTTCCATGATTTCATAAAAATATAAATATATAAATACACATTCATAATTACATGACAAACTATGCTTTTAACCTTAAAATTGAGCTGATTGAGATGGCACTATTTAATCCAGGTGCCTCAGAAGCATTAGTTCTTAACTGCCATCTCAATTCTTTTAGCTCTAAAAGGTCATTCAGGGGACCCCCCACCCTCTTACCTACAGTGGCTTGGTCAATTACTGTGAACTTAAATTTATGCCCTTCATGCACTGCTGTGTGAACAGCCAAAGCATTTTTCATATCGTTTTTATTAATGTCGTAATTATGTTGGTAGATACGCATCCTTAAAGAATTAATGGTTTTCCCTATATAAAAACTGGTACATGAAGCACAGGATGCTACATAGACCATTGCTTTACTGCTACATGTATATTTTCTGTTTATATATATTTTTCCATATTGTGGTATTATTAACTCTTTACCTATATTGATATCCCAAAATTGTAGGCAAAACCCACATCTAGTCATACCATCACCCAGGGTACTAGGAATCTTAAACATTTCTATAATATTTTTTATACTCTGATCTTTCTTGTAAAAGACCCTAGGTTCTGGCCCAGCAAGTTTTAAATGTTCACTATTGACCTTAAAAATATTCCAATTATGAATTAAAATCTTTTTTACATCATAAAAATGATTATTAAATTTTAAGATAGCAGATTTTTGCTCACTTAACTCTTGTGTTTTAATGTTATTGTAATTATTTGGAAGGTCCTGTATCTTCCCTAAAAGGGGAGAGAACAACGCTTGTTTTCTCTTCCTTGTAACCTCATCAAGTATAGGATCTAAAAACATAGATGGGTGCTCCCTTTTATTTAACATCTTCTTTAGGATCCCTAATTTTCTTATAAACTCACTGGATTCAGAAACCATTCTCGCTAGATGCACCCCTTGTCCTTTTACCAGTGATTTTTTTCTGATGTATTGGATGACAACTTTTAAAATGCAGGAGAGAATTAGAATACGTTGGTTTCCTATAGATATTAGACATAAATTATTTTTTGTTCTTGTCTTTGATAATTTTAATATCTAGGAAATCAACTTCCTCCCTAGAAACAGTACTAGTCAACTCAAGAAAATTAGTATTTGTATTAATAAATTCTAATAATTTTTTCAATTCTTGTTCCCCTGCTTTCCAAAAGGCTATGATGTCATTCAAATATCGCCCATAGAATGACCATCCATCCTTAAACTCACTTTTAAATACTATTTCCAATTCCCAAAAGGCTAAAACAATATTTGCAAAAATGGGGCGCAAGCTGTCCCCATTGCTACGCCTTTTGCTTGCCTAAAGAGTTGCCCTTCAAATATAATAATGTTTGTTTCCAAAACAGCCTCCATAAGTGCCCGAATAGTTAAAATACATTTGTACATCAAGTCTGTATATTTACAGAGGAACATATAAAACCAATCAATACCTACATCATGCGGGATGATGGAAAATAGATCTTTTATATCTATGGTGATAAATAATAAATCGTCATTATATTTGTCCCTGGTAATCTTTCGAAGGCAATCCCAGGAATCTTTTAAGATCCACTGGCAGTTTTTCAGTGTATTCTTAAGTTGATTGTCAATAAATCTGACAATAAGAAATGTTTTTGAGGCTCTGGCATCCACAATTGGTCTCAAGGGTGGTTCCCAAAGGTTCTTGTGCATCTTCGGGACCCCAAAGATAGTGGGAATTTTTGGATGTTTCATGAGCATAAATCTATATTCATCTTCCATAATCTCAGCATTTAATACCATCTCATCAAGCATGACGTCAACTTTCTTGTATGCAATGTTTTTCTCATTTATGCTGATTCCATCAAATGTGTCTGTATATAAAATACCTAACATTTTATTAGCATAAATATTATGGTTCATCCGAAACAAGCCACCACCTTTATCAGGTTTTGCTATTCTAATATCAGTATTCTTACATAAATTAATCAAAATATTAATTTCTCTAGTCATATTGCATTTATTGTCTTCCTTTCTATCCCTCTTTAGCATGTCTCTGATGTCAAACTCGCACATTCTTTCATACAGTTGTACACTAGGATTTAGAGGGGGATTAAATACACTTGGCTTCCTACATGGATGGCTGATGTTTTGTGCCAAAGCAGTGCCATCAAAATGAAAGCCAAAGTTGATTTTCCTAGTAAAAAGTTTTAAATTGATTAGTACTTCATCTATAGCAGCATCTTTACTGAGCACAAAGGACAACCCCCTCTCAAATATTTCCGCTACCTTGATGTCTATGCCCAAGCCACTACAATTGTAGATTTTGAAGTCCCCATCTGTGTTAGTAATAATATTAAGTGTAGGTTCCTCCTCTATTAAAATTTCATTTATACTCCCTTCCCCCTCCCTTTCCCCCAGTTGTACCACTTGTTGTTGTGAGTTGGGTGAAAGTTGTTGTTGTTGTAAGACCAAGGGTCCTCGTCCCTTCTCTGATTCATTAGTCGCTCGGACCTCCTCAGAGGGGGTATTCTAAAGGGTTTAAAGAATTATTATTGTGTTCATTCCCATTATCGGTCATCTGTTCGTCAAAACCCTACCTGTATCACAATCAAAGTCAAAATCACATATGTAACTATTCTGTCCCAAAGGGGGTGGGGGAACGCTCTATTTTCCTTATAATCCTTTTCATCCCTCTGTAATTTTCAATTTTTTTCTAGTTACAATATCATTAATAGTCACATCAATATGTGCAAAAACATTATTCATGCTGTTTTGATTCAAAAAGTAAATCATCGTGTATGCTTTTATCTAACTTTTTTATATTGTCCATACATATTACCATCTTTCTATCATTGTCCTTGATTATAAGATTTAACAGTTCACATCCTTGCTTGTTGAAAAGTTCCAGTAGTTCTGTATGTAAAAATGAATCTCTTACCACACCAGTGGGATATTTCCAATATCTCAGTCCTTTTGGTATGCGTTCAGTCCTGACACATTCCCTAAGGTAACTGTTCTCTGTTTGTAATTTTCAAAATTTTAAAGTATGTTCCTCAAAATCTTTTAGTTGTTTATTTAAACTACGTGGATTCAAGTTGTTAGCTCCCGAAGCACCGTGAGGGCCCACACACCATACTTTTCCTTCTTCAAGCCACTGTGTAAGCGTATGGCATCCATTGTAGGCATTTCCTTGGCTCAGCGTCACTCCGTGTATCGGAAGATGCAAGTTCTTGTTGTTAGGTGAATTTTCAAAAGTGATTCACTCTCTCTCTGTGCAGGGGTAATGCCACAGGAACCAGGAAGGCTGTCGTCCTGTCCTATACCTTGTCCCCCACTCGCACAGCCATCATTATCATGAATATTCACTTGTTGACATAATTTTTCTACAAGGATAGTGAGGTTCCTGACAGTCACATTCAGAGTGCCTAATGATCTGGCTAACTCTGCAACAGTTGGATTGGGTGTGTCTCCTGACTCCATAGTCCTAAACACAATAAGAAAAAACACAGTCCAAACCACGAATATCCACCAAAAGAAGATAGCAGCCAGGAATATCCACCACAAAGTTTATTCAGGTTCCAAGTATAAAATTAAGCGCTTTTGTTTCCTAATCAAAACTTCATCAGAATAAAGTGCAAATGCAACCCCACCTGTATTTATACCGGCCCAAAATCAATGACATCATTTCCTAAACTAATTTAGCCACTTATAATGCCATTCCATTCAAATGACATTAAAACCCATCTGTATTTACATGTGGCAAAGGAATATATCTGAGTACATATTATACATTAAATAAATAAATTATATGCTGTGAAATAACTATAAGATTTTTCCATTAAAATACTAAATACATACATTTACCTAGGTAAAAAGGAATATATCTTTTTTAAGCATGAAGACAACATCTAATACATGTATTATAGATGCAAATACCTAAGGAACGTCAATTATTAATTAAAAAGCAGCTCTAAAAACAGTTTAAAAATTCTTAACAAGCTAAACATTATCATACACTTAAAATATATCATACAGTATAATAAAATATGATACTTCCATGATTTCATAAAAATATAAATATATAAATACATATTCATAATTACATGAAAAATTGTGCTTTTAACCTTAAAATTGAGCTGATTTAGATGGCACTATTTAATCCAGGTGCCTCAGAAGCATTAGTTCTTAATTGCCATCTCAATTCTTTTAGCTCTTAAAGATCATTCAGGGGACCCACCCCCCCATTACCCACAGTGGCTCAGTCAATTACTGTGAACTTAAATTTATGCCCTTTATGCATTGCTGTGTGAACAGCCAAAGCATTTTTCATATCGTTTTTATTAATGTCGTAATTATGTTGGTAGATACGTGCCCTTAAATAATTAATGGTTTTTCCCTATATAAAAACTGGTACATGAAGCACAGGATGCTACATAGACCACCTCTTTACTGCTACATGTATATTTTCTGTTTGTATATATTTTTCCATATTGTGGTATTATTAACTCTTTACCTATATTGATATCCTGACATTGTAGGCAAAACCCACATCTAGTCATACCATCACCCGGGGTACTAGGAATCTTAAACATTTCTATAATATTTTTTAAACTCTGATTTTTCTTGTAAATGACCCTAGGTTCTGGCCCAGCAAGTTTTAAATGTTCACTATTGACCTTAAAAATATTCCAATTATGAATTAAAATCTTTTTTACATCATAAAAATGATTATTAAATTTTAAGATAGCAGATTTTTGCTCACTTAACTCTTGTGTTTTAATGTTATTGTTGTTATTTGGAAGGTCCTGTATCTTCCCTAAAAGGGGAGAGAACAACCCTTGTTCTCTCTTCTTGTAACCTCATCAAGTATAGGATCTAAAAACATAGATAGGTACTCCCTTTTAATTAACATAATCTTTAGGATCCCTAATTGACTTATAAACTCACTGGATTCAGAAACCATTCTCGCTAGACGCACCCCTTGTCTTTTTACCAGTGATTTTTCTTTTGATGACATTCAAAAATTCCTACTATCTTTGGGGTCCCGAACTGCTAACACAACTATATTCATCATATTTGCTGCAGTAGCCTTAATTATATGGGTAGATTACTTTAACTAACTACATTTGGGAGGTGGAAGGAGAAGAGTCCAGGACCCCCTTGAGAATGTTCCCAGCAAAGCTTGATCTAGATCTAGAGAGCAAACCAAGCTTATGGTGCTTTGTAAAAGTATGTACAGAGGACAAAGCAGCAGCTTCTAGAATACTTCTAGCATCCAACCCTTTCACAAAAGCCATAGATAAAGACAAGGCACTGATGGAGTGGGCCTTGACCTTGCCAGGAATACTTTTGTAAACAGCCTTATAAAGTTTAACTCTTTCCCTCCAGTACAGCTCTTTTGAGTGTGTACCTTTAATTCTCAGAGAGTCTGGCTTGACCCTTTAAAACGAAGTTTAAAAATGAAGTTACCACCTTATAGTTCTAACAAATACTCATTGACGGAGGGCAAATATCAATATAGCTGTGTTTGCATCATGTATGCTTCAAGATAAATTATTCTGTTACCTTGTGTGTAGCATGGTTTTGGATGTGCAAATATGAACAAGCGATATTTGAAGTCTAGAGGCACAGTAGGACATAACTGCAGAAACACCTGGAGATGCACTTGGCTGTAATGAGTTGTTATGGGATAAGATCAGCTTATTAAAATGTATATTCATTTCAGTTTCATTAATGATGCTATAATATGATTGTTAAAAAGCAAATATAATTTGTATGCAGGGCTGTGGAAAAATATAGCTTCATAAGCTAAAGTTACTGCTGTGTTTCAACTGCATTCTTATTGGGAAGTAGACTATGAACTATTAAAATAAGTTCATGAGCCTACAGCATGATGGGACATAGAAGTATGCATTGTTAAAATAAATGTATGAGCCTATAGCATACTGGGACGTAACTGTGATTGTGTGGAAGTACCCACAGAGGGTCCAAAACAGTGGTCAGTTCTGGACACAGCATCCACAGCCAACCTTAGGCATAGGCCAACTAGGTGGCAGCCTAGGGCATCAATCTATCCGTGGAGCTTTTCTAGTATTTATTTGGTGTAGGTAGACCAGGATGGGGGCACCAGGTGGTGTGGTGGGGGGGTGCTATGCATCCGGTTAGCCTAGGGCACCAGTTGACCTAAGGCCGCTCCTAACAGTACGTATCCATCCCATTATCCCGATCACAATGCTGGAGCTGTAACTTTTGAGCTCACGTGGGGACAAAAGCAACAGTGTGCTGTGGGAAAAGGCTGATCGAAACCTCTCCTCTGTTGTTGTATGCTGACAGACTTCCTACCCTTCCATCCCTGTATGGTGTGTGGATTACTGCAGTTATTTTCTGTCTTCGGAACAGCCAGGATCCAGGATTTGTAAGGTAAGCCTAACATTTTTTTTATTATTTATTTATAAAATAAGAAAAATGGGAGCAAAGACAAGCAAGCAAGATCAAATCTCTGAAAAGGGAACACCTGCATATTTTATGTATTTTAACTATGGGAAGAAAAGTTGTAAATATTTGCATGAGTGGTTTCAGCTTACTAAAAATTGCTCTGGTGGGGTATTTCCATTAAATGGAACTTATGATAAGACTAAATTGATGAGATTGAAAGGTATTTTGGAAGAAAAGCAAAGTAGGTGGGGAACAAATGATAGCATTTTATTGTTGAAGCACTTAAAAGGGAAAAAGAGTCAGCATTAAGAGGGTTGCAGGATGCTAATAAGAAATTGTTGCAACAGGTAAAAGAGGTTTAAAAGGCAGTACAGACCAGTAAAAAGGGATCTCTTTATCCTGTCTTAGCAGGTTTGGAACAAACTGAGGATGGCCAAAAAGCAGAAACTTCTAAAGAAGATAATAATTCTCCAGCAGCTACTGCACCCTCACACCCATATGCACAGGTATGGGTACCTCCTGTGCAAGACTCCATTGTTTCTCAGACCCCCACCTTTCGGTCAACTGTCCATTGGACACCCAGTTCGCATGATACTGTTACATTTCAGATTAGTCTCCCTGTTCAATCCTCATCTTCTGAACAGGCTTCTGCAGTCAAGGGGGGTTCTTCTTCCTATCCTTCTCAGATAGCTTCTACTTCCCCAGCAGGGGCATTAGCATTTAATACCCCTGTATCTCATCATACATGCTCACATGACAGGGTACATCACAACCTTTGGAGGGGATCTTTTGGCACCTCTCAGGGAAATTCTGGGGAATAATAATAGAGAACTTATTCATCGTCCTTGGACCCCTGCTGATTTGCATACTATGTCTAAATTTTTTCTAAATATTAGAGAAGATCCATTAAAATCCATTAAAACTATAATAGAATGTTACAATCCTACTTTGACAGATTTAAATCAGCTGCTTAGGGTAGTTATTTCAGATGAAATTAGGAAGCAGTTACTGGAAAAGGCTGAGATAACAGATTTCACTCTCACAGGGAATGAGTTAACAGATAAACAGACAGCATTGTTAAACAAAATTATGGATGTGTGTCAAGTTAGGGCTGTCTAAAATACAGGCATGTAAACAAAATAAAGGGGAAGCCCCTGCAGACTATCTGAGTTGCCTTAAAACAATATTTGCTAGACAGTCAGTAATACCAAATCCAGAAGAGCAAGCTAAGCCAGCTATTACAGCAGCCTTTGTGCAGGGTCTGCAAGACCTTGCACAAAATCAAATAAAGCAAGTGCTCCTAGACTGGCAAGGAAAGGACTTAGAGTCTTTATTAAGTGCTGCAAATCACTGTACAGAGTATCAGGAAAAATGGAGAAAGGATACTAAGGATAAGCTGTTAACTTTACAAATCAGGCAGCTGGAAAACCCGAGAGGTTGAGGCAGAAGCAGGAGAAGGGGTAGAGGAATTGCTAGAGGATTTAGTAAAACTGCTCCATCATAGACTAGATCCTTACCAATTCCCCCCACCAATACCACAATCCCACCACCTTACCTGACTCCCTCAGTGATCATCTCCCTACCGCCATCTTAAGACACCGCCATCTTAAGGCACTACTCCCATATTCCTAAACCCCACCTTATCAAAGACTGTTGAAATCTATCAACTTTCAATTCATCCCAATTTAACTCCATTCTCCACAACATAGATTGGACCATTCTAAAACACCTCCCCCTAAACGATGTTGTAAGCACTTTCAATAGCATCTTCATGAATACTCTAAACTCCTTAGCTCCCTCTAGGAAGATCAGAGTAAAATCAAAATCAAACCATGCTCCCTGGCTCTCCAAAGAGACTAGGTCCCTTATGAAACAAAGAGATCATGCTTGAAAAACCTGGACTAAAACTAAACAACCACCTTTTCTTCAAAAATACAGGCAACTGAGGAACCTTGCAAAAAACATACAACTAATGACAAAAAGTTATACTATAGCTCTGCTCAGCTTAACAACAAATCCAATCCTCAAAATTTTGGTCAACTCTCAACAACATCCTCTATCCTGGAAAGCCCTCTAATCCCACCCCATACCCTAACTCTTCCTCTCAGGAAACAGCTACCCTCCTGAATAAACACTTTATCTCTTCCATCCAAAATCTGGTAACCTCTAAGCCAAACTCTACTTCGACACCCACCTCTCTAAGTCCCACTAACACAACTTTGTTTTCTTTTGAGCCAGTTCCCATTACTTACATCAAATCTCTACTACTCAAGCTAAAACCTTGCTCTCCTTCCACTGACAATCTATTTCCTACATTCCTCAAACTTGCTACTGACACAATTGCCTATCCTGTATTTATACTAATTAATCAATCTATTCTGGAATCAACTGTCCCCACCCTTTGGAAATCTTTCTTCACTATCCCTCTTCATAAAGGTGGAAACTCCACTGACCCCTCAAACTACCGACCCATTGCCATTCTGTCCCCCCTCTCCAAGATATTAGAAAAATGTATTCACTCGCAGCTTCTAAATCACCTCCTCACACACCACTTACTTACCCCTACCCAACATGGATTTCGTCCTCACCACAGCACCACCACTGCCCTCCTCTCCTTCACTCATATCATTGCAGAGGCCCTAGACAACAGTAAACTCATTTCCTGTCTCTTCCTATATCTCTCCAAAGCCTTCAATACTGTCTCTCATCCTCTACTACTATCCAAAATCGCAAATCTCCACCTATCCCCCTCTGCACTTGCCTGGTTTAATAGTTACATATCTGGCAGGGAACAATCTGTCAAATGGCTCTCATCCTCCTCACCTTTCCTTCCCATCTCCACTGGTGTTCCCCAAGGCTCCATCTTGGGACCCCTTTTGTTTAACATCTTCACCAATGATCTTTACACCTCATGCAAAGAATCCTCCCTTATTCAGTATGCTGACGACTCCACACTTATATCCATCTCAAATAACATTCCTGAACTAAACTCCTTGACCCAACAGGCCCTACTATCCACTGAAAAATGGCTCTCTCACAACCTATTGATCCTAAATCTTAAAAAGACCAAATTCCTACTTTTCCTTCCCCATTCTCTTTCTCATCACAAAACCTCCTTTTTTATTACATCTTCTAACAATACAAATATCCAACCTGACACCCACACAAAACTCCTAGGGGTCATTATCGATGACAAACTCAAGTTCAACCTACACATACTCCAATGTATAAAAAAACACAAACCGGAAACTATGTTTGCTATATCAGAACAAAAAATTCCTAACCCCTGAATCTAGACTTACCTTGGGCCAGGCACTCCTCCTCCCCTCCCTCTTATACGGCGCCCCAGTTCTTACCAATATCCAGGCCTCCACACTAAACAAACTGCAACAGACTTACCATAAAAAAGCCAGATTCATTAGTAACTCCCCATACAACTTACACCACTGCATTTCTTTAAACACTCTTCAATGGCTTGAACTTCCCCAGTTTCTACTATCTTATCAATTTCATATGCTGCACTCTATTCTTTATAAACTCTTCTTCTGTCCATCTCTATCTTCCTTAGTCTCCATCTACATCCCATACCGGACCCTCCATACTTCTAACCAACAATTACTTGATATCTACCACTCAAAAAGGTCAGTAGGCAAACTACTCTTCAAACACTCCCTTGCCCATGCTTGGAACAAACTTCCCCTTGACTTATGTTCAATCTCCCACACCTCACACTTTAAAAATGAACTAAAAGCTTATTTTTTCATTTCCAGAACCTGCCCTTGCCATGACCCTACCTAGTCTTCCTTCCCTTTATGTACCCTCAAAAGGACCATACTTAGTACCTCATTACAACTCTCTCTCCAATGTGTCTACTATGCATTTGCACAATTTTATACAAACAAAAAATGTTCATTGTTGACTTATTGAACTATATCAATGTAAAATTGTTACTTAGGTTCGTTTTAATGCAACTTTAACTTTATGCATGTATCCCAACATATGTG
Source organism: Protopterus annectens (assembly GCF_019279795.1). NCBI lineage: Eukaryota > Metazoa > Chordata > Ceratodontiformes > Protopteridae > Protopterus > Protopterus annectens. Next base: position 738,515,442 of record NC_056739.1, read on the forward strand.
AATCATTTTGCTATAACTGCTATTATATCAATATTGTTTAAAATTGTACTTGTTTTAAAATGTATTACTGGAGCTTTTCTCCTCGGGTCTCCACTGAAAATGGGCCACAAGCCCAGTTGGACAAACCCGGTTAACAAATGTCAATAAATAAATAAATAAATGTTGTGCACATCAAAAAGGCATAGATGTCATAACAAAGGGAAATAATTTGGCAGATCAAACTGCTAAACAAGCAGTAATAAATTGTTGCAAAAATCTGTGGATGCTAACAATAGCAAACTGCAACAATAATGATGTGTTTGATTTTGAAAAGTTGTCAGCCTTTCAAGCTGAGGCATCACAGGGGGAAGTTCTGAGGTGGCTCAAGGATGGATGTATAAAATCCTTTGACAGGAAATGGTGACATCCGGACAGCCGACTGGTGGCGCCTGCCTCTTTGCTACCTTACCTGGTAAGGGCATATCATCTACTGGCCCATACAGGTAAGACAGCTTTATTTAATCAAATTACCCAAAGTTGGTAGCTCCTCATGTCTCCTCTTTGATACTTCAGTATGTATAAAGCTGCTGTATATGTCAAGAGTAAAACGTAAGTAAAAAATATCAACAGTAAGCCTGCATGCTTGCCACCACCCTGGGGAGCTTTTGTTAATGTGCATCTAGACTTCATTCAGATGCCTAGGACTAATAATTTCCAATTTATTTTGGTGGTGGTGTGTATGTTCTCAGCATGGGTAGAAGCTTACCCATGACAAAAAGCTGATGCAGTCACAGTCATGAAAAATCTTTTGTATGAATACATACTGAGATTCAGCATACCATGTACTATCAATAGTGACCAGAGAACACATTTTAATTATTCTTTACTAAAAGAATTGTGTAAAGTTTTTAATACTAAGTTGAGTCTTCACTGTACCAACCATCCACAGTCATCTGAATTAGTGAAAAGGGTAAACAGGATCCTTAAAAATAAAATTTTGAAGATTTGTGCCTCACTGAATACCGCCAAAAAGTTGAGTCCATATGAAATATTAATGACCCTTCCAGCTACCCCTCCCATGGGAAATGCCGATTTAACTTTGTCAAATAATGCAATGATTTCTTATTGCCAGAAACACCTTCATGTTTTGCAGCAATATCATTGAACAGTAAAAGGAGCACTACCAAAGCCTCCTGACCAGCCCTGCCATCAATTATAACAGGGTGATCGGGTTTATGTCAAAATTTTCCAGAGGAAGAACGGCCTCAGCCTGAGTTGAAAAGGTCCTTTTCAAGTCCTGCTGACAACCCTGACTGCTGTTTACTATGCAGGACTACCAATGTGGATCCATTCATCTCATTGCAAGAAGACCTGCCATGTGGGAACGCCATGTGGGGACGCCATGTGGGGACCCCAAACGAATCATTGCAGCCAATAGAAAGAGATTGAGGTGCAACAGATAAATCATCTGCCCAGTGAGGAAGTCAACTTCAGTAGCAGCCCATGATGAATCCTGTGACAACAGGTACCCTAGCTTTGTTTTTGATGCTGTTTCCTTCTATAAACCCTTCTATAAACTGGTCAAGAAAAAATTGTTTCTTGCTGTTCCTTTGGCAATATGCCAGAAATTTAAATATAATAAACTGCTGAATATGTTCGCATATACCTCATCATTCTAAGGCAGGGATTCCTATGATTCCCATCCCCACATTACAGATGTCACTTGAAAAAGACCTTAATAACATCAGTCTAACCTGGTGTAATGTGACTGATTTTTCAAACGCTGTGTCTCCTCAACTTGCAACCACACATCATGGAGATTCGTTATGCCAGAAATGGGATTGTACGACACCAGGCATAAAAGTGTGCTATACTCTTTGCACTTAGAAAGCTATGACTGTGAGCATGGCATGGGCATGATAAGGAGGATAGGATCATAGGAGGTTACTAGGCTATTGGCCCTGAGGCCCTTATTAGCCTAGCCAAGAGTTTAGCCCATGTTTAGACAAATCAGTACTTGATGCCCCTGACCAGCAGGGACATGGGTGGAATCCCAGGGGTATTTTTTCTGTTTCTCTTCCAGTTATCCAGGTTGCGATTAAAAAGGAGGTAAAAAGGTACTTTGCTTGATGTGGAGAGGGATTCTATTCCATAGATGGGGGAGTCTCTGGGACACAAATCTGTCCTGCCAACAAGTCTTGTTGATGTCACAGACCGGGTTGAGACTGTGAGTGTGGTTTACTCGAGTGGAGCTTGACTTGTAGATATGCAGCAGTCCCATCAAGGTGGGGTGCGTGAACGCCTTGTATGCCAGACCAAGGTTACCTCTGTGGAGTCTGAATGAAACTGAGTAGAGGGATAGGGCTTTTAGCCTATCTGTGCATGGTAGATGTTTGAGGCCCTGGATTCTCCTGGTGAGGAACCTCTGTGGTTTCTCCAGCTGCTGCATGTGCTTTATGAGGTACATGCTGAAAGGAGCATTGTACTCAATAATGGGCCTTATAAGGGAAAAATACAGGGATGTTATGATCTCCTTATCCCTGGATAAGATACCCTTACTTATGAGGTGGGCCATGTAGAAGGCTTTCTGTACAATGGAAGCAACATGGTTGTCAAAAGTCAGGTTGCTATCAACCTGAGTGCCCAAATCCCTCATGACTGATAGAGTGCTTAGGACATTGTTATTAATGTGATACTTTGTGGGGACATCACACCCCCCAAAGGGGATGATGACGCATTTTTTGGTATTCAGCTTGAGGCCACGTTTCTGGAACCAGTCATTTGTAATGACCGTTATTACATCTGTACTCACTTGCGCTATCTTCTCTTACAACAAATTGAAGAGGAAACGCTGTGTGTATGACAAAAGACTTAAAATTTAATGAAAAACAGCTCACAAATACACACTCCACAAAACATAACTGACTTGACTTAATTCAACGTTAAAAGTTTAGCGCTTTCACCTATTCATATAGGCTTCATCAGAACTGACAGCTTTTTGAAAAAATCCATTTAAATAACCTTAGTGGCGCGAAAGCCTGTACCAATATTTAAAGCTATATTCACTTATTCACAAACTGTGTTTTTTTAAATTTTTTTAAAAACCATCAATACGTACACCTGTTTAACTATGGATTTAAAATCCATATTCCATATAAATAACAATGTTAAGAATTAATATGCATAATTCATAGACTGTAAAAATGTATCTCAATTTTAAGTAGACCAAAATAGTTGCCTATAAATGTGTTTGTATTATATAGACTTGATGTATGTGTATGAATGACTATCTAATAGTTAAAAAGTGATAAAATACTAATATCTAATAATATGATGTGCTGTAATAATAAATGTATTGTTCAAGACGAATGAAAATATTAAAATTGAAAAATTAAAAAATAAAAAACTTGTGAATGAATATATAATCATTATAATAAATATTTAAAAAGAGCAAATGTACTATAATATACTAAATAATTATGTGAAAATAATCTGTATAAAAAAATTTTTATATATAAAATTGATTATTTGAAAACTATACCAGACAGAATGCAAAGGGAAATCTTCAGGAAGAAATTTCGCAAAAAGGAAATTTTTCATAAAAAAGAAAAATTTACATAAAAAATGTTTCATAAAAAATGTTACATAAAAAATGTTACATAAAAAATGTGGCTATCAGGCTAACCTTTGTTGAATACACCTATATTATAAAGTGTGTCCCAATAGGTCTTGTTTCTATATTCTTAGTAGTGGTTTGACGGCTATAGATTCATTTAAACCAGGTTCAGTGGCAGCATCAGTAAACAATTGCCACCATATTTCCTTGTAACTTAACAACTCCTTTCAATTGTCCCCTCCCAAACCTGGTTGAATGTGTTCTAAAATACCAAAGGAGAAAGTGTGATCCGCTCCCTCATTTTCTACATGCCTATATAATGCATTATTTTTATCCTTTTTCCTAATACAATAGGTGTGATCATAAATTCTCCTTTTGAATGCCCTCTCTGTTTTTCCCACATAATATACTGAGCATATTAGACATTTAGCCAGATAGATCACAAAAGATGTGTTACAATTGCCCCTTGCATATTTAATGACTGTCTTGTTTATATTATTTAAAATAATTCCAGGTACTCTTGTAATGTTCCGACATTGATTACAATTTTCACATCTTTTGGTAGTTATGACATTATCTATGTCACCTCTTCTAAAATTAGTCTCTTTACCAGATTCAAGAATTTTCTTTAAATTGTCTGACATTTTATACACTATAAGGGGTTTATTGCCCAATAACTTGGAGATCTGTGGATCGATTTGGAAAATTTTCCAGTGTTTCTCCAGAATTTCCTTAATTTTGCTTACATATGGTGTATATGGGAGGATACATGCTTTCTGATATTTTTTGAGACATATTTCTTCATTTTCCTTGTCTTCTGTGTCGATAACCCCTAAAAGAGGTAAATAGTTGGTTCCCCATCTTGATGTTACATATTGTCCTACTTCTGTCAACATTTTACTATTGTACATTCTCTCCTTAAACATTCCTGTAATGAATTCAACCTCCTTTAGCATCTCATCTTTTCTAGACGTCATCCTAACTGCCCTGATGCATTGGCCTTTAAAAATATTACGCATCATTTTCCTGGGATGGTGACTATTAAAATGTAAATAGTCATTTGAAAAGGTGTTTTTCCTGTATATATTGGATTTGAACCCTTTTTCGTCATGTGATACAAATGTGTCCAAATATGCTATCCCATTATTGCTGACTGAATGGGTGAATTTAAGAAATTTACTACTCTTGTTGATGTAAGTGATGAATTCATTTAACTCGTCAATATCTCCTTTCCATAAGATGTAAATATCATCTAAAAATCTTGTATAATGGACGACATGAGCGAAATACTTACTATTGAATAAAGTTTCTTCCTCCCAATTCAACATCACCAAATTCGCAAATATAGGGGCACTGGCTGAACCCATAGCCACACCCCTACATTGCTTAAAATATTCACACTCAAATAGTGTATAGTTATGTTCCAATACTAATGTCATGCATTCCATAATGAGACATATTTTATCCCATTCAAAGTTTATGTGCTTCCTAATGCTTTCACAAAACACTTCCAAGCCTTCCCTGCTAGGGATACATGAGAATAAGTCAATGGCATCTATTGTCACATATAGAAGGTTATTGGTGTCTAGGCGGGTAGGATATTTCCTAAGAAAATCCCAAGAATCTTTAACCAAATGGGGGATGCATAAATAGATGTCTTTTAACCAAACGTCTATAGCTTTTCCCAAAGGAAATGTCTTTGCCTTACTTCCTGACACAATTGGCCTAAAAGGGGGGTCCTCACTGTTTTTGTGAATCTTTGGAATCCCCACCAGAACAGCCAATGTGGGATGTTGTACTTTTAAAAAATTGTAAACATCATTATTTATTCGATTATCAATCCAAAACTCTTCCAAATATGAATTAATCCTCTGGTAAGCTATATTAATCTCATTGAGAGAGACTGTTTCATAATTGCCAGTTTCTGTAAGGAGTGCATTTAATTTTGCATTATATTCCATTCTATCATAAATGACAATCCCCCCTACCTTGTCGGGTTTCATGATACGAATGTTGTGATTGTTTCTAAGGTTCCTTAATTCTTCTCTTTCTCCCTTTGTCAAATTGTCTTTAATTTGGAATTTCCTAGCTGTGTTGGTGAAACTGTATACATCTCTATGTACCTGTTTGTCAAAAAGATCGACCAAAGGATTCATTAAAGGTACAAATGTACTTTTGTTTTTCAACAATGTGTCACCTTTGGTCAGTTCTACATAATTTGTTTCTTTCTTGTTCTGGAACATTATGGACAAATTCAATTTGCATGTGTACAACTTAGTTTCGACTAAATGATCAACCAAATTAAATTTTGGTGTTGGAATGAATTTCATTCCTTTGGATAAAAGTCTAAAGTGTATGTCCTCCACCTGAAAATTTGTATAATTGTATATTTTAAAATTGTCAAAACTGTGTACTACACCTTCTTTCTGTATGCAATTTCCTTCGCCATTTAAATTCCTTTCCCTTTCTTCTACTAATCTATCCATTTCTCTTCTTGGTATTTTCTTTGTCGTTGATTGTAACCTCTGTTGTAATTCCCTTTCTTTGTCCATGTTTTCTCCTTCCAATATTGGGGGTTCCAGTTCCTCTGAAAATTTTGATTGTACCCACCCTGTTCACCATAACCTTCCTCATAATCTTCGTGTGCATTACCCTTCTCCTTATTCCTATAGTTTCTACCAAATCTATTTGATTTGTCATAATTGTAAACTGATTTTTGTTTGTTGTGTTCAAAATCTTTATGCCACCTGTATGCTCTATCTTCCTTATATGTGCCAAATCCCTGTTTAATTTCTTGAATTTTCTATCAAAAATGGATCTGGATTTCTTCTGTACTAACTCAAATTGCTTATGATATAAATTAATCCATTTGTTGAACAGTAAATCACTCTCAATCTCTAAATTTAAATTCTCTGCTTGTTTGATGAGTTCCAATAATTTCTCATCATTATATTTAATCAGTAAATTCATATACTTGAATCCACACTCATTAAATAGATCATTAAAATCCTTAATAACATCATCATTCATGTTTAAACCTAAAGGAAATTTAAAAAATCTAAGTCCCATAGGGACTACTTTCAATATTAAACACTTGTGTAAATAGGCATTCTCAATTTTGGTATTGTCGATACTATTCATAATCCTACCTAATTTGTAAATTTTATCTTTAAGCATTTCATTAGGTCTCTCAAAACCACCTTTTTTATTAGGGGTTACTGTTTTCCCCTTCCCAAAGTTGTCAAAATTACAGTCTTGAAAAAGAAAATTGTTCAAGTTTGTATTGATATTATTATCCACTGTATGCCCTTTATTAGTAAAAAAATTCTGTTCAGTACCTTTCGTGGCCCTTTCGGTGCCTACAGTGTTGGCATAAGTTTTTATAGGCTTCGTACGTTTTGGTCGTGTACCTATTCGGAAAATGTCTTCCTCATTGTCCTCCACATCATAAATTGAGAAATCAAATGTAAATCCTGTGGAGTCCAGCTGTTGACGTGTAGCATTGGATTGAGGAACCTGTGCAGCTGGTAAGTCTATGTCAGCGCTAATATCCAACGAACCTCTGCGTTGTGATACCGCTCCTCCCTCATGCTGGGCACCTACTGTACCTCTCTGCTGAACAGCTGATCCACCACACGAATTCCGTATATGTACCGCACCCGGTTCTGCAGAGTGTTTGTTTGAATTGCTTTGACCAGCCGTGCCTTCGTCATTACTATGGTAACCGTTCCGGTGAACTTTATGCGATGTTACCCTTCCTGTTTCCTTCATTTTGACAGTTCTCTGCTCCCTGGTGTTACCGGTGCTTCCATAACTATCATTGTTACCATTGTGAGGACTGTGCAGGAACGATGATTCAATACCCTTAAATTCCGTTTCTGTCTTTAACATAAAAGCGTTCATGGTGTGTGTGAGCTGTTTGAATTCCTTCTTTAATACTGCTAACTCAGACTTGATGATATCAGTGTCTAGCATTTCAGACGTTTTGTCTGTTGTTGTTGCCGGTACATCCGCGTCCCCCTCCATTAACAACTGCAGAAATGTGGGTAGTTGTAAAGAGGAACAAAAATGTACTCACTTGCACTATCTTCTCTTACAACAAATTGAAGAGGAAACGCTGTGTGTACGACAAAAGACTTAAAATTTAATGAAAAACAGCTCACAAATACACACTCCACAAAACATAACTGACTTGACTTTATTCAACGTTAAAAGTTTAGCGCTTTCACCTATTCATATAGGCTTCATCAGAACTGACAGCTTTTTGAAAAAATCCATTTAAATAACCTTAGTGGCGCGAAAGCCTGTACCAATATTTAAAGCTATATTCACTTATTCACAAACTGTGTTTTTTTTTCATTTTTTTAAAAACCATCAATACGTACACCTGTTTAACTGTGGATTTAAAATCCATATTCCATATAAATAACAATGTTAAGAATTAATATGCATAATTCATAGACTGTAAAAATGTATCTCAATTTTAAGTAGACCAAAATAGTTGCCTATAAATGTGTTTGTATTATATAGACTTGATGTATGTGTATGAATGAATATCTAATAGTTAAAAAGTGATAAAATACTAATATCTAATAATATGATGTGCTGTAATAATAAATGTATTGTTCAAGACGAATGGAAATATTAAAATTGAAAAATTAAAAAATAAAAAACTTGTGAATGAATATATAATCATTATAATAAATATTTAAAAAGAGCAAATGTACTATAATATACTAAATAATTATGTGAAAATAATCTGTATAAAAAATTTTTTATATATAAAATTGATTAATTGAAAACTATACCAGACAGAAAACATTGAATTAAGTCAAGTCAGTTATGTTTTGTGGAGTGTGCATTTGTGAGCTGTTTTTCATTAAATTTTAAGTCTTTTGTCGTACACACAGCGTTTCCTCTTCAATTTGTTGTAAGAGAAGATAGCGCAAGTGAGTACATTTTTGTTCCTCTTTACAACTACCCACATTTCTGCAGTTATTACATCTGTGGTGAACGTCCCTATCCCTGGCTCCCTACAAACTGGTCTGGTGTTGCTTTGTAGGCTATCTTACTCCTGCTATTCAACATTTCAAAAACCCACCAGCAGGTAGACTGAGAAATAAGTGAGCAATCCACTGGGCAGAACAAGTATTTTCAGTCTTTAATCCTGGGTATGGAGTACAAAGGACAATGCTTGAAATCACCATGCTTGCTGAAATTCTACAGGAGGTGGCCAACAAAACTTTGCATCACATCAGGATGACAAATTGAGAAATGACTGAAATGCAAACTGTGATGTTACAAAATCGAATGGCACTTGATATAATGCTTGCTGCAAAAGGGGTGTCATGTGCCCTCATAGGGAGTTGTTGTTGCTCATATAATAGTGGCTACCATGATGAACAGGGAAAACTGGCAAATTTCATGGAGCAAAGGGCCAAAGATTTGGACAGCACATCAAAACAATGGATACTTTTTGGATAGTTGGTCAGTATTTTTGGTAACCTGGGAACTAGCATAATCCAAGGTATTGTCATTGTACTTTTTACTATATTTGTGATAATTGTGTCATTTTCTATTTTAAAGGCTGCAATTACAAAATGTTTAATTTCACCTGCACATGAAATGCCACTGCATGTACCAATCAATGCCAGTTCTATTATAACAGAGGATGATTACTATGATGCTGAAGCTTATTTTATCAAGTTAAGAAAAATAAAAAATATAATTACATGACATTAATAGTGTCAAAGGGGGGCAACTGTTATGGGATAAGATCAGCTTATTAAAATGTTTATTAATTTCAGTTTCATTAATGACGCTATAATGTGATTGTTAAAAAGTAAATATAATTTGTATGCAGGGCTGTGGAAAAATACACCTTCATAAGCTAAAGTTACTGCTGTGTTTCAACTGCATTCTTTTAATATGTAACAAGGAAAAGTAAGTGTTGTTGGAGCAGAGGCATGTTAACTACTGTAAAAGAAATTTGTTAGCCTGACTTCTCCAGGCTAGGAGTGCGTTGTTGCTAGGGAAAGTTTGAAACATCCAAGGTCAGAAAACAAGACCCCTTGAAGCAGGTGGGTCATGTATAGGAAGATGTTCACTTGAAGTCCGAGGCAAGGATCACAAGGGAAGAGAACATTTTCAAAGTCATTTATTTGCTACAGTCATTGTAAATGTAAAAGTTGCAGGATTGGTTTAATAAGAAAAGTGTATAAAAAATGCAGTTTTTCTTTGCTGAGAGAGACTGATTTACCAACTCCTAAGAAGATTGTCTCCCAGCTATGTAAATACAAACTTCTGTGTGCACATCCTTAAGTGTTGTTTCTGACTAAAAACATATAAGGTACATTTTTAATGTTATTTATTTATAACTTTAACAGAGTTAAGTGGAAAACCTTAGAAATAGCTCTAAATAAAGATCTATTTTTTTCTGTGGAAGAAATGCTCCTTGAACTGAGGTGTCTAGTTGACATCCCAGTAACTCAATTCTGTGTGAAGGAGTCAAGAAAGCCTTTTGAATATTCTTGAGGAATCCAAACTTGTTCATAGGTTCATAGGTTGGTACTAGGCTATCAGCCCTAGGGCCTATACAAGCCTAGCCAAACAATTCCCCGGATATTTTTTCCCACAATATTTACTTCCCTTGACCCCTGTCTAGCAGGGTGACTGACATGATCCTCAGGGTGAATTTCCTATCTCCCATCCAATCGGCAAAGTTCCCTTTGAACAGGGCCAAGGAGGCACTCTGCTTGACATGTATGGGTAGTCGGGTTTCTATTACGAGATTGAAAACCCATTTACATGAATACGAATACGTTGACCCATATTGCGTGAAGTATAGGAACCTCGAACATCCAAAACCACAAATTCTAGAATGTCAATTTGTTTTGCTTGGCTTGTGTGTGGTAGAGCTCCATAAGGTAAGTGTGTGATAGATAGGACTTTAGGGTTAGGATTTCAGTTAAGGTAAGTGAATAGATAGGTAATGTATGTAAGATTTAGTGTAGTGTTAGATGTAGGGTTTTTTAAGTGTATATATATATGTGTATTATTTACTTTGTTTGGGTGTATGTCTGTAGGGGAAGTGTGTGGTAGTTACGGACCTTAGGCTTAGGGAGGGGTTAAGGATAATGCATAGATAGTTGTGTATGTGGGGTTTAGTGTAGTGTTGGAAGTAGGGTTTTGTTAAATGTATGTATGTGGATTATTTATTTTGTTTGGATGCATGTCTGTAGGGGAAGTGTGTGGTAGTTACGGACCTTAGGGTTAGGGAGGGGTTAAGGATAGTGCATAGTTAGTTGTGTATATGGGGTTTAGTGTAGGGTTAAAGTAGGGTTTTGGTGCTTTACTTTAGGTTAGAAGTAGGGTTTGGTTAGTGTATGTATGTAGTTTATTTATTTTGTTTGGGTAGGTACTATGTACGGGTGGTGGGGTTGGCCAACTATGTTTTTTATTTTTCGCGGTTTAGTGTGTTTGGGATTTTCGTGGTTTGTGGTATAGGGGGAGATGTTTAGGTATTCACGTAAAGGGTTTTTCGATCTCATAATATAGACCCTGGGTAGTCTATTCCAGAGTATGGAGAGTCTCGGGGTCAGGAACCTAACCCTACAGTATTTTTTGTTCATTATGATGACAAGGTTTAGACCCCTGGAGCGTGTGGCTCTGGGGGATTGGGATTTCTTTAAGTGGAGCATGTCCAGCAGCTCAGGGTTTGACATGGTCTTGTATAGTAAGCAGAGATCCCCTCTGAGTAGACGATATGCACAGAGTATAGCTGGAGTTTTTTAGACGGTCAGCATAGGGCATCTGCTTTAGGCCTGTGATTCTTTTAGTGAGGTATTTCTGCGGCCTTTCCAGCTGTTGCAGATGTCTTGTGAGGTACATACCAAACAGGGTGTTGTACTCTATAATGGGTCTAATGAGGGATGAGTGCAGTGGGACAATGACCTCCTTTTTTCCTGGATGAAAAGCCCTTATTGATGAGGTGTGCCACATAGAAGGATTTCCTCACTGTTGTGGTGATGTGGTAATCAAAGGTGAGACCATGGTCCACCTGTGTCCCTAAGTCTCTCATCACACTTTTGGTCTTTAGTTTACTGCCACCTATGTGGTAATTCATGGGTACATGTTTTTTTTCCAAAGGGGATAACTATACATTTCTTGGCATTAAGCTTGAGCCCATGGCTCTGGCACCAAACATCTGTTTCTGTAAGACCCTTTTGTAGAATATCCACATCATTTGGGGATTCAATAATGGCTCCCAGTTTGCAGTTATCTGCAAACTTTGTTAGCCAGAGTCCCTTAGTGTTGGCCTGTACTTCAGAGAAGTAGATGCCAAACAAGAGCAGACCCAGGACTGAACCCTGAGGTACTCCACTTGTCACTTGTCTGGAGCTGGATTTGGAGTCTGGTACTTTTACAATCTGGGTTCTGTCAGTAAGCCAGTTGGCAACCCATCAAGTGACATAGGGATTTATGCCCAGCTTAGTAAGTTTATCTATGATTCCAGAATGGGGGTGGTGTTGAAGGCCTTGGCAAGGTCCATATAAGCTGTGTGGACTGCCTTATCCTTGTTCACAGCTCTGGAAACTGATTCGAAGAAGTCAATCTGGTTCTGGAGACAAGATCGGCCCTTCACAAACCCAAACTGGGTGGGGTCCAGTGTTTGAAGGTTGCCAATGTCTTTGTTTATAAGTTCCATGATAATGCATTTCATGCCCTTGCAGATCAGGCTCATCAGACTGATGGGACAGTAGTTCCTGGGATCCAAGGTGAATCCCCCCTTGTGGAGTGGGATAACTGTAGCTGTGTGCCACTCAGTGGGCATGAAGCCTGAGGTGAGGTTATGATTAAACATTTCACAGGTGAGGTGCCAGTTCATTTTGTAGTTTTTGTAGTACACAGACTGGGATGTCATCTGGTCCCATGGATGCTGAATTCTTAGCTTTGGAGAGTGCGGTTTCTACCTGTGTGGCTGTGATTACTGGGATTTGGCAATATTTTGGTATTGAGATGGGCCCTTTAGGGGGTGAGAGGGGGATGAAGTTGGCACTAAATTGATCTGCCAGGATATTGGCAATATCCTTGGGATCGGTATATTTAATGCCATTCTGTTGTAGCTCAGAGCAGATCTGAGCATTGCCAATTAGATTATTGACATAACTATTGAATGCCTTGTGGTTGTCTTTCAAATCTTTGGCAATTTTATTTTTGTAACTAGCTTTGTAGGATTTTATGAGGGATCTCAGCTTCTTACTGAGGCTGGTAAGGGAGTTTTTTGCATCCTGGAATTTTCCTCTTTTCTGCAACAGTTTCTTCCTTCTGTTGTATAGTTTTTTATGGCAGGGGACCACAAGATTGGCTTCCTTTTTTTGGAGGAGAGAGTCTTGGTTCTATTTGGGATGGCACGATTCATGCACGAGTGAATGTGCTCGTACAGTGTCTTAGTGTAGGATTCAACAGTCGAACTTTCAGCTCCCATCTGCATGGGTGCCCTGAAGTTTGTCACTTCTGACATAAGTAGCATGAAGTTGGCTATGGAGAAGTTTTTTACAGAGGTTTCCTTACTGGGGGTGGGGGTGGGATGTGGATGTCAAGGGTTATTTGTTTATGGGCAGACCTGAATAATGAGGGGGTGACCACTGGTGTGGAGCATCTATCTCCCATGTCGGTAATGACCAGGTGTAGGATATTGGAGCCCCTGGTGGGACAATGGATTAGTTGATCCAGGGCATTGGAATTTATGAATTCCAAGAACCGTTGGGAAAAGGTGTTGGTACCCGAGTAGTTTTCCCAGTTAATGGCAGGGTAGTTGAAATCATCCAGTATTACGGTGTTTGGTTGTATCTTAATATTTTCCAGTATGTTTAGAAAGGTGTAGTGAGAATCTTGGGGCATGGTGAGGGATCTGTATCAAGCTACAATTTGGATTGCAGTCTTACCTAGTGTTAGTTGCACCTGGAGAATTTCAGATGCATTGTGTTGAGCAACTAGCCTGTAGGTGTGAATATTCTTGGTGAATATGGACACTCCTCCACCTTTAGTGTTTTGGTCTTGGTTTGGTCACCGAAAAGTGTGATAAGAGGTGTAGCCTGGTATTGCAGGGGTGCTGGAGACTTGAACTAGGTCTCAGTTACTGCACAGATATCGATGTTCTCCATTTTTAGGAGTGCCACAAGAGAGTGCATTTTGAGGTTTAGACTTCTGGCATTGCGTAGCATTACCTTCAGATTTTGCATGCTTGTATCTGTTACGGTGGTGGTTTTGTCCTTTGAACCTTGCCTAGAAAAGACACTATAGGGGTGGCAAGAGCTTTAGCCAGTAACCTGAATCCCAGGAGTGACAGATGCAGACCATCTCTGGCAAAGCATCATAGTTTGTCGATCATGTCATCCCAGGCAGACAGATACTGGATCTCCTTTGAATGACACCAGAAGCTTAGCCAATTGTTGAAGTCAATCATTTTGTCCTTATACTGTGGTATCATTCTGGGCGAAGGCAGGATGCTACTCAGGCGTAGGGTCATACCTGCCTGGGCCACATGATCCGAGAGCTCTTCCATGTCTCTTTCCATGTAGCCCAGGGAGGTACGTCTCAAGTCATTCACTCCAACATGGACAATGACAGAGTCGTATTTGTACTTGTTGTGGAGTGATTTGTATGCATTCATTATGTGGTGGATCCTGGCACCTGACAGGCAGCTGACTGTAATTTTCTCCTTGCTCAAACTGCTGAGTGGGACATCAGTGTGCCTGACTATACAGTCACCTATGACTAAAGTGTTGGGTACATTGTCTTGCCTTAGGGGCTGTTGTTGGTTGACACACTGGTGTTCTGAGCTATGTGTCACTTTGGTTGTGACTGGTATTTGTGCTTCAGCTTCGGAGGTCCTTGTTGCTTGGGCAGGTTAATGTTAAGGGCATCCACATATGTGGGTTTAGTGTTGCTATGTGTGGGTGTTGATGGTGTGGGTTTTGAAGGGCTATGTGTTGCTTGAGGTGTAGTTTAGGTGTTAACCTTCTCCTCTTGACTGTCTAGCACAATCTTGGCTGGAGAGAGCTTTGCTTCCAGTTTGGCTATGTAAGTGCATCTCTCACAGGTTGTAGTGTTGGGTGGTAGGAGGAGAGGGATGTTTGTATCCATGAGGCAGTTGCTGCATTGCCCCAGTATGCCCAGATTCACCAGGTGCACAGGAGAAATGACCGGAAGCTGACCCTTGGACATGCCTGTATAGATGCTTTTTTTGTAAAGTACAAGAGCTGTTTTCCCTTACCTTTGCAAGGTACTTTGCAATTATAGGCTGTTTAGTGTCTACAATTAATTTCTCCTTATTAACAAGGAGAGTTGAGTGCTTATATCAGTTTAAGGCTTCCTAGTGCCTTCCTGCAGGTTCTAGAGCAAGTGCTAATCACAGGGGTTCAGATTTTAGTGCTACTACTGAGAAACCAGCTAGTTCTAAGGGAAAATTTGAACAGCAGACTTTCTGGCACCTGGAATAATTTAACCATAGCCCCGCGGTGCTGCATGATGTGAACAATGTGCAAGCACACACGTTTTTAAGCCAGAAAGTTTAAAGGGATAGAAATCAGCCCAAAATGGCTAATAAAATTACAATTTCAGAGCTGGAAACCACTCCTCTAGTGTTAGATAGGCAGTACAATGCTCACCACTCCCACTGGTAAGCAGTAGGACTTCCCTCTACCACAACAAGGTCTGGATAGCTCTGAACACAGAAAATAAAGTCCTGAAACCAGCAAAACCTGGGATCTGGACTATACTAGCTAGGAAAGGTGGGAAATGAACAAACAAGATAGTATTTTTGGGGAGGGGGGGTTGGTGTTTTTAGTTAAAACAGGCTAAACCATGAAATAATACAGTAAATAAACACAGAAAAGGCTAACGCACTTGAGTGTGTAGCCCTAAACAGTAAATGCAATTAAAACTCTACAAAATTAGCAATTTAAAACTTTTTGAATGAAGCAAGGGAAGTGCACAACTGAAAAATGATTTGAGGCAGTTATACAGTAGAATAAGGAGCTAATCTACATATACAGAAAGTCTATATATACAGAAAAGCAGTTAAAACACACTAAAACAATTTAGATGCAGTGCAACTTAGAGCACTTGAGGTGTAGCAATATTAAGGCAAATACAGTTTTAATAAATGCACTAAAATATACTCTGTATTTCCAAAATGTTTGGGAAGCACAGTCAGAACACAAGGAGATTCAGGCACATTTTTTTAAGAGATCTCTCACCCAAGACAGATTCCTCACATTTTGTAAAATATTCTGTAAAGATAAGCAAGTTGTCTAAATATGGTAAAATGTGGATACCTTGTAGCCAGCAGTGAGCTATAAAGTACTAATGCTGACAGATTTTAGCAATAGTCTGCAAGATAAATTACAGCAGGAAGAACCAAAAACTGAGCTCTCCTTTGAGTTTGAATCAGAAATCTGAGGTAAAAAACATACATCCATCACTTCATCATCCTGTTCAAATACAGAATCTCGAATCTCTTCAGGAAAAGAGGAATCCCTCTTTCATTTACCAGAAACTACTTTACATGAAGGATCATGGGTTTGGGGTTTGGTATAATGCTTAAGGGTTTGATTCTCAAGTGGGATAACTGGCTAGGCTTAAAATGGCCCACAAGAGCAGTTAGCCTAGTACTGACCTACAAACTATCAGTAGCATCAGAGACTATCCATGTGCAACTAACAGTGGGTAAAACTGCCTTCCAGTTTATAGCCTGCTACAGAACACCCTCCCAAACCCAGGAACCCCACTCGGCCTTCCTGAGAACACTGGAAAATATGAAGGTCTCTCCAAACACCATTATATTGGGTGACTTCAACTACCCAAACATAGACTGGGAGCATTACTCTAGCTCCAACACCCTAGCCCAAAGGTTCGTAGAATTTATAAACTCAAATGCTATGGAACAACTTGTTACCACTCCCACAAGAGGGGAAAACATACTGGACCTGATCATCACCAACATGGGGACTCTATGCTCCAGACCAGAAGTGTATCCCTCACTGGTAAGATCAGACCATAAACTAATCTCACTGGATATTCACATCCCGACCCCACTCCATGCCCAGAAAACCACAGTGAAAAACTTCTCTAAAGCAAATTTCACACTCCTCAAAACCGAGGTGGAATCCTTCAAAGCCCCCGGGCCTGTGGAAAATACGGCCCAGACCGCAGAATCCTTTATAAACGCATTCTATGAACACCTTCAGGAATGCATGGATCATGCGATCCCAAATAAAACCAAGATCCAATCCTCCAAAGGCAGACGTCCTGTCTGGTGGACCCCAGCCATAAACAAACTATACAATAGAAGGAGGAAGCTACTAAATGATAGAGCAAAATCCCAAAAAGTGAAGGCATCACTGATCAGTATTAGCCAAAAACTACGGGCACTCATAAAATTGTCTAAGGCCAGCTTCAAGAGAAAAATTGCACAGGACACTAAGGATAATCACAAGGCTTTCTTTAGTTATGTTAGGAACCTGGGTGGTAATTCCCAGATATGCTCAGAATTAGTCCAAAATGACAAAAAACACACTGAACCCACAGACATTGCCAACATCCTAGCTGACAGGTTCAGCACAAACTTCTCCCCTCCCTCCCCACCAAAAGGGCAAATATCTATCCCAGCAGAGTGCTGCCCCCCTGACATCTCAGATGCTCAGGTAAGAGCCGCCCTCTCCAAAGCAAAAAACACAGCATCAATGGGACCAGACGGTGTCCTGGGCTGCATCCTACATGAACTCCAAGAAGAGCTAAACCCAAACATAAAACTACTGTTCAGTCTCAGCCTTACTACAGGATATGTGCCCAAAGAGTGGCGTACAGCAACAGTGGTCCCTCTCCATAAAGGTGGTGCCTCAACGGATCCTGGAAACTATCGCCCCATAAGCCTGACTAGCTTGGTCTGCAAAACTATGGAAAGGATCATCATGGACCTCATAAATAAAGATATTGGGGACATACAGACACTGGATCCTACCCAGTTCGGCTTTGTTAAGGGCAGATCCTGCCTCTTAAACCTGGTTGATTTCTTTGAAACAGTCACCAAGGCGATTGACGAGGGGAAGGTGGTCCACACAGCCTACCTGGACCTCGCAAAAGCCTTCGATACAATACCCCACTCGGGCATTATAGATAAGCTCACCAGCTTAAATATAAACCCCTATGTCACTAGATAGATTGCAAACTGGCTCAAGGACAGAACCCACATGGTTAGAATTGCTAGAGCCATGTCAGACTCCAAACCAGTTACAAGTGGTGTCCCACAAGGCTCAGTCCTGGGACCTCTCTTGTTCGGTATATATTTCTCGGAGGTACAGGCCAACACGGAAGGACTGTGGCTGACCAAGTTCGCAGATGACTGCAAACTGGGCGCCATAATCGACTCTCCAGCTGACACAAGCATCCTCCAAAAGGGCCTCATAGAAACAGACAACTGGTGCCAGAGCCATGGCCTCAAGCTAAATGCCAAAAAGTGTATCGTCATCCCCTTTGGCAAAAACAAAGTGCCCACAAATTACCACATAGGTGGTAATCCATTAAGTACAGAAGAAGTAATTAGGGACCTGGGGACCCAAGTTGATAGCAATCTCTCATTTGACAACCACGTGGCCAAAGTGATTAAAAAAACATTTTATATAGCCCACCTAATCATGAAGGGATTCACATCTAGATCAGGGGAGGTCATCGTGCCTCTTTACTCATCCCTCATCAGGCCCATAATTGAGTACAATGCCCCTTTTGGGATGTACCTTACCAGACACCTGCAGCAACTGGAAAGACCCCAAAAGTACCTCACCAAGAGGATCAAAGGGCTCAAACAGATGCCATATGCTGCCCGGTTAAAGAAACTCCAGCTCTACTCAGTGGCATACCGCCTGTTCAGAGGTGATCTGTGCCTGACGTATAAAGCCATGTCCAACCTGGAACTAAGATAGACGTTGCCCGTTCGATTCTCAGTTAGAGCATCTTCTGTGTAGCGACATGCGTGAATGGGCTTTCCTTCATTGAAGGTTGTGCATTAGGCCCGGCAAACCAGTACATAAAAATCTAATACCAATCATTAGCGGACCGGAGTTCCGCTGTGGCGACCCCCAACTGGGAAGAGCTGAAAGACACAGACACAAGCAGTTATTGTTGCAATGTTTTCGGGATGTTTTGCATAGTATTCATGTGGATGTTGTCCAGATGTTTTGAGTAACATATTTGTGAAGATTTTCTTTCGCTGATTAAGGAAGCATGCTTGCATACGGTTTACTTGTAGATGGTTCACTTGCTGGTTTACTTATAGATGGTTCACTTATTGGGTTAGTAGATGGTTCACTTGCTGGTTTACTTGTAGATGGTTCACTTGCTGGGTTACACTTTTTGCATGGGGAGAAATTGTCTGCTATTGCTGTCAAGATTGTTAGGGATATGGAATGTGTATTTAGAGTGACTAGATGTCGGAAAACAGCATAGCTTGAATCAAGCACTCATTCCTTAAATTTTACAATGTTTTCCCTACCTAAACAATGTTTTTAAATGAAGTTAACATTGTCAGTGTGATTCTGCATACATTTCTTTTTAAATTTACAGAGTGGGAAGCAAGCAGCATTATCGTGAAAATCTGGTTGTGATAATACGTAAGTACCAAAAAAACAAAGAAAAAGCACCTTAACACACTATGCCAGACCCACAAAAGAAAAATAAATTCTCCTCAGAAAAAATGTTTTCAGTTATTTTTCAGTACCTTTAAACTGACAAAAAATGAATGCTCTGTTTAGAAGTATGTTACAGTTTTGAAACATTCTATTAAAACAAAACACTCCTGGCTTTAAAAAAGTTTCCTGAAGAGGAAAGTAATAAAACATCAAGACAATTAAGAAAATTGATTTTTCCCCAAAGGGAACTTATTTGCCCAGCAAAGGAAAACACAGCCAGTTGTCAGTTCTCTAGAACCTCAGAAGAAGAGCATGCCCTTCTGTGGCAGTAAAGCTCTGAAGGGCTTTGTGCCCAGACTTAGAAAGTCCAAACTGGTACTTTTTAAGCGTGTGAGAATCCTGGGAGTTGTCATCTTGAGCTTACTTGACAGTTTGAGAGGGTGTAAGGTGCCCTGAAGCTTTGGGAGCTGGCCGGCTGTTGTATTCTTGGCAGACTATAACCTATAAATCTGTAGCTAAGGCTACTGCAGCAGTGATCAATACGATGAACATTGAAGAGTACTGTATTCAGTGCTGTCGTATATGCAGATAAAACTCAGTAAGATAATATCATAACTGTGGTCTACTATCTCTTATTTAACAAAGAGGGATTTTCCATTCCTAATAGCTGCGTAACTATATGCCATACTGTATTAAGTAAGAAACTATGGCTATCTGAAAAATTTTATTTAAAGGTTTCCTTAACCTATTATCTACTGAAAAGTAAGACCTTTATAGTCAGAAATGCATATATGAATGTAAGTACAAAAAGGATAACACTTTAAACTCTTTGTTAAACAATGTGGTCCTTAAAAGCAGTCTTATGTGTTGCAATCAACCTATAGTAGAAGTAAATGATTATTTTGACTGTCTTAGCATGACCTAATTACAGTTGTCTTTGGCTGGACTACACCCTGGCCACTGTGGCTATAGAAAACAACTGTAATTGGTGCATTACATACTCACCGCTGTATTGTAAGAATGATATCAACACTACCCGTATAGTTTCTTGTATGCACACCAGCATTAAGTAGCCAGCTGGGTGGTCCCACCTGCAGTTGCAAATCATAAGTCTCTAATCAATGCATTTACAAGAGTGAAATATAATGCCAAATGTCATTACAGTAACTAGTAGTTACAGGCAGGTTTGTTGTCTTCATGGTATTGAAATTTTACAATAAGAAAGTCATAAGCAGATAGAAATTTCTTCTGAAGTTATACCTAGTGAGCAGGGAAATGAAGGTGGAGTTTAAGAACAAGGTAGAAGTACAAGTAGAAGAGATCTCGTGAAAAAGTAACAGGAATTATTTCCAGAGACTGACAAATATTAAAGTACTGCAGAATAAGGGGAATCTCACAGAACAAGAAAAGGCGCAACTGCAGACTGACGAAAGTAAGGGAATAGCTGGATAATATGCGCAAGTTTAGAAAGATTGCTGTTAAGCAACTGTTTTTGATAACTTTAGAGCACAAAACAACTTGAACACAACCACTTAGGCAAGAGAAAATGAAGAGTTGTTGCCAAACTTGGGGAGCTTATAAAAAGAAAATAACCAGAGATTCTGCAAAGTATTAGAGATATTTCAAAAAATTTATGAAAATGTGTATATAGCAGAGAAATGTAGAAATCAGGAAAGAGCACAAATGGAAATATGTATGGAAGACTTAAGTATGCCAAGGTTAGAGGTAGACGAGGCTCAATAATTAACAGTTAAGATATTTGGAGATGAGATAAAAAATGGTGATATACAATCGATCTTTAGGAAAGTCTCCAGGAATAGATGGTATTCTTGTGGAAGATTGGAAGCTAGGAAGGAGGGAAAATGATAAATATCTGGAAGGTTTTTGTTTAACAGAATTTTAAACGAAGGGGAAACGCCAGCGTGCTAAGGTGGCTGTAAAACCTAAAGATGGTAAAGACCCATCAGACCCAACTTCATATATAACCCATTTCAATTTTAAGCCATGATTATGAAGTGTTTATGTCTAGAATAGCTAAAAGAATGGCAAAGATGTTTCCAGAATTGACAGATATGGACCAATGTGGTTTTGTGTAGGGGAGGAAAACTTCTCGCATTAATAGAATGATGATGATATAGAGGGGAAACAGAGTGTAATAAAATACCACTATTGTTGGTGAGTGTTGATGGAAAGAAAGCATTTGACTGAGTAATCTGGGATTTTATGAGTACAGCAATGGAAGCATTTGCATTGCCTGATACAATAATAATGTTAATTAGGATGCTATATGAGGAACTGGAGGCAAAAATTAAAGTGGTAGGGCTCATTCCTTACAAATTGTGTCTTAAGACAGGAACCCAGCAGGGGTGTCTTCTTTCCCCTTTGTTATTTGCTTTATATTTAGAGCCTATACCAATAGAGGCATCATATTTTGTCACATTGCATGAAAGTTCTAGAGAGAGAGTGATTGATAAATGAATACACAGACTTGTAGAAAGTAAGATGGGAGATGAGCAGCTCGGATTCAGATCAGGATGCTGCACAACTGACCCATTGTTTGCAGTGAGACAGATAGGTGAGAAGAAGTTAGAAAAAAGGAAAAAGACCAACTGGGCATTCCAAGATTGGTGAAAGCATATGACAAGGTCCCAAAAAAAGCTGATTTGGGCAGTCCTACAGTGGTTCAAAGTCTCAGAAACAGTGATATAATTAGTCCAAGCTATGCACAAGTACCTAGTAACTCAAGTACAGACAGCATTCAGTCTCACAGAGGGGTTCCCAGTGGGAGTGGGTGTGCATCAGGGTTCAGCTCTGAGCCCACTGCTGTTCATACTGGTGAAGGATTACATTAGCAAACAGGTCAGAGTGGTCAGATCAACAAAGCTGCAGTATGCTTTACAGGCAGACTCTAAACAGGAACTTCAGCAAAGAACAGGGGGAATAAAATGCAAAACTGAAGGTATATGGGATAAAAGCAAATGGGGGAAATCAGAAGAAGCTGGAAATTGAGATAGGAGAGAAATAGTGGAACAGGTTAGCAGCTTCAAGTACCTGGGTGGGGTGGTGGAGAGAAGAGAAGTCTGAATAAGGATGTCAAAGTTAGAATCAGATGCTACAGCCAAGGGGCACAGAGTGTTAGGTATAGCATATGACAGAAGAATGCCAAAGAAGCTAAAAAAGTAAGGTGTCCAAAACAATGGTTCATCTAGTAATACTGTGTGGTACAGAAACCTGGGCAGTAATGGCAGAGCAGCTGAGGAAGCTAGAGGTGATGGAGATGGAGTGCTTGAGATGGCTGGTAGGATGCACACTGTGGGACAGATGAAGAAATGAGGACATAAGAGCAAAAACCAAAGTATCTCCAATTGCAGAAAAGGTCAAAGAGAACAGATTGCAGTGGTAAAAGCACATGTGCAGAAAAGCAGAAGACAATCTGGTGAAGAAGATTTGGGATAAACAGGAAGAAAACAACAGGAAACAAAGTCATCCAGCAAAGAGATGGATTGATTGTGTGAGAGCAGACCTGTTACGGTCAGACATGAGTGTCGAAGAAGCCACGAGATTGGCATTGAATAGAAACAGAGATAACAACTGTTGATACAACACCCCAAACCCATGCACCCCGACCCCATGTGGAAAATGGGAAAAATGGTTTGATGATGATGATGATGATGATGATGATGATTATTTAGAGCCATTGGCAAAGAAAATAAAAGACTCATAAATTCGAGGATGTAATTGGTATGGTAATCAAGAAATGTTGGCTTGTTTTGCAGATCATATTTTGTATGTGATAAAACCAAAAAAGGACATCTCCAGTTTTGTTGAACATCTTTAGACAGTTTGAAGTCTTTTTGGTATTTAAAATTAATGAAGATAAAGTAAACACTATAGCTATAAACTATGTGCCCATACATGAATTAGTCCAGCAATACCCATATTTATGGCAACACAATAAAATGAAGTATTTAGGAGTTTGGATTAAAAACTACTCTGTTATGTCAGCTAAGGCTATGTGGGAAGAGACTAAACAAAAGATAATTCAAAATCTGAGAAGCTGGAAGCTCTTGTTTATGGATATGGATAGCAAGATACAAGCAGTGAAAATATTTTTATTCCCTTCCATTTTATATACAGGTCAGGAATATTTTTAACAATCAGAGGAGAAGCTGCGGTCAGTAATTAAAGAGATGAATGATTTTATCTTGGGGGTGAAGAGGGCAGGGGGTCAAGTGGGATATGTTGATCTTTCCAAAAGAACAAGGTGGTTTGGTATTGCCTGACTTGAAGGGATATTTTAGAGCTACACAGTTAAGGTTCATATACAAAATACAAGCATAAAGCTATAATTCAGAGCAGAAAGGGGTGATGATGAAGCAGGGGGAAAATTCAAGAAATAATGAGAGAGTATAATTTTGGATATGGATCCTTAAGGAGAATAGCAGCAGCCATAATGAATGTTATATTCATAAGTCAAAAGTATTCTAAGAACTAAGCCAATATAAGAATGGAGAAAGAAGATTCTGCTTATAGGGATGACTGCAATCGGCGTACACAGAATAGGCAAGAGAGGGTTGGAATTTACTAGAGAAAGCTGGCAAAGGAACCAAGGTATCGACAGCAAATAACTACAGAGGGAAAGATAATAGAATGGGAAGAGGCCAAAGCACATTTGGACTGCAGGCTAGAGACTGCCTTCTCTATCAGGGATTGATATCAGAGTATAGGCGAAGAGAAAGGGATAGGGGAGTCCTAAGTGAAATACATTGTTTGGTAGAGTTTTTAGTTGAAAGTAGAACAGAAGCTGCCACTAAAAAGGGATAATCATTAAGGCATATAAAATATTGCACGACAACCATAGGAATCAATCTGATTTGAAAGACAGCCTGGATAAGCAATTTACAAGGAAACAATGGGAGGACATATGTATGGCTTCCAAACATGCAACAAAGTCTAGAAGATTTAAGATTTTTGCATGGAAGCATTTGTATAGGTATTTCTGTACCCGAGGCAGACTCCAAAGATTTTTTCCTCATGCACATGGCAAATGTTGGAGGTGTGATAGGGAAGAAAGTGGGAACATATGTTTTGAGAGTGTAATGTGCAGGCAGACTTTAAAATTTCCCTAAAGAGTACTCTGTCAGAAATATTGGGTGAACAAATGGGTGCAACTAACAAAATGATTTTCTGAGATGGGACACAGGATCTGAATTGCCTAGACACAGTGAGGTCTTGTTACGTTTAATTGTGGTGGCTGCCAAAAAAAAACCAACAACAATTACTAGAAAATGGAAATCAAAGTCTAAAACAACCATTCCTGAAGTAGTGAAAATTGTAACAGAGATAATACAACTTGAAATGGGGTCTGTAGAAAAGGGTGGGAGCAAATTATATAGAAAAAAACTGAGAACAATACATGAAATATAATGTTTTGGAGGAGAAATGAGGTATATGGGAAGGCAATTTATGTAATGTTGAACTGATGATAAGTGTATAAAAGAATGCATGTGATACATAATGTTTGTAACTGCAGTCATGTTAACATGGTTTGTTATCTTTTATATAAATGTATATTTGCCCAGGCCATAAGTGATAATTCAAAAAAGATGTTAAAAATAACTTTAGAAGATTCTAAATTATACAGTTCATGCCTGGGAGAGTGTACTTTATTTAATACAGATCAGAGAGGATGCCAGTGGGTCACAAGGGAAGGGCTGGTGATGTGGAGCTTTGTAGCTAAAAAGGGAAGTTTGGATAGCACTGGAAATCACTCTGTTATTAAATTCTTAGTTATGGCATAAGATGAGTAGGACATCATTTGGTAGCACAATGGTATGTGCCTGGTGATCCAGTCGGGCAATGGGGAATGAAGTTGAGTGGTGCCAACCTCACTTGATGAACCTTGCAGGAGTTTTGCCTACTGTACTCTGTTTGCTGATGATTACCTTGGATCTCTGCCTTGGGAGTCAACCTTATAATGGGACTTACTCAGTGAAGTATCCAATTGCAAGGATTATTCAAGCTCCATCCACCTAGCACTGACAAATCAAATTTGGTCATCTTAGTTTGTCAGCAAACAATTCCATACAGGACTATTCCAGATAATGTTCATGCTCACACTGGTCAGTGAGGATACAGGAGATCAAGCCCCTTAAGTAGGGAATGCTGATAAGCTAAACCAAGTCCGGTTGGAACAGGAAATCTTACTGGGTTAACTAGCTGACCCAGCCATCTGGGAAGCCAAGCCACTGGGACTTGGGTAAGGATTAATAACAAAATAAAATAGCAATGACAAAACAGTTGTCTATCCATCTTCCTTCTAAACCATGTCGGATGCTGTAGTGTACAACCCAGTTTCTGAGCTGGAATTTGACTCCCAGTCCCTCTATTTACAAATCTTAACATCATTAACTGTAAAGGGTTTATTCAGCATCTTCTAATACACAGACCTTTTATTTATTTATTTATTTATTTATTTTTAAGACTTATTCAGCTCATATCCCTGGCATTTCCTATTATATATCTCCTATCCAGTCTCCCTACTAATTAACTGTTCTATATCTGAGCAATGCATCCCTACCCTATGGAAAATAAAGGGGGTCCCTCCACAGATTTCTCCCATTACTGGCCCATAGCAATCCTATCTCCTATATCAAAAATACTTGAAAGGTGTGTTCACACCCAAGTATTTAATTATCTCCTTGACACTAACTTACTTACAAACACTCAGCGTGGCTTCCGTCCTTACCATAGTACTACTACCACCCTCATTAACTGCACTAATACCATTAATCAACTTAGAAATAAAGGTGACTTAGTATCAGCCATTTTCTTAGAGTTATCAAAAGCATTTGATGCAGTCTCTCATAACAAACTATTGACTGCCCTGTCCAAATTAAACCTAAGCTATTCTATTCTAGTTTGGTTTGAGAACTATCTCACCGATCAGCAACAGACGGTGCGGTGGAACACAACTCTTTCTCCCTTGCTACCAATGACAATGGGGCACAGGTTCTATTCTTGGACCCCTCCTTTTTAACCTGTTTACAAATAATTTCCAAAATGCCACAACTTTAGCTAGCCTTACACAGTATGCAGACGACTCTACAGTCATATGTTCAGCCCCAACCATACCTGAACTACAAAACATAACCCAAACAGGGTCTATATTAGAACATTGATGTTTCAGAACATCGAATGTTCTAATATTGAACCCTATTTAGCAAACGCTGAAAATAGTGAAGCTGCAGAAAACCAAATTATTTCCCAGGGAAAGAATTTGTCCGTTTCTGTCGCTTTGCTATTTTCAGCGCTGTGGTGGAACGTTACGGGTCGGGTTCAGGTAAGTGTGTGATTGTGTGGACGTGAGGGTAAGGGCGGGTTAGGTGAGTTAGGGTTAGGGTGCGGGTCAGGTAAGTGTGCAATTGTGCGGACGTGAGGGTTAGGGTGGGGTAGGTGAGTTAGGGTTAGGGCACGGGTGAGGTGAGTGTGCAATAGTGACGAACCTTCGGGTTAGGGTTTGGGTTAAGCTAAGTGGATAGTTAGTGGTGTATGTACAGTTTAGTGTAGGGTTAGATGTAAGATTTTAGGTGTATGTGTGTGCATTGCTGTGTGTTTGGTGTGCTTGTGTTGTGTGTATGTGTTTCGGCACAGCAACTTTTTCCTTAGGAAAAAATTCACTATTCTGAATGTTCGATGTTGTCAGCGTTCACTGAATTGGGTTCGATATTAGAACATTCGAAGTTCTGACAGTTCGATGTTCTAATATAGACCCCCCCCAAACATCCTTCAATGCTATTGAATCATAAACTCATGCTCTTCCACCACACCAAACTTGAAACCCAATCCACTCACTTCAACATCATGTCTAGCAATAACACTTCAATTGTACCTGTATCATCTACCAAACTTCTTGGTGTTGTTATAGATCAAAATCTGAAGTTCAACTTAAACATTGCTCAAACTATAAAAAAAGTACACAAGAAATTAGGTACCTTATATACATGCAAAAACTACCTAACCACTAACTCTAGAATAACCACAGCCAGAACTCATCTTCTGTCAACTCTATTGTACACCTCATTCATCTTTACCAACCTCTCCAAATCAGACCTTACCAAGTTAGATGCCTGCTATAATAAGATAGCCAAGTTTGCCACTAGTTGCCCTAATAGAACCCATCATTGTAAGCCTCTAAGACAACTATCTTGGTTAGAACTTCCCCATCAACTCACCCTCACACAACTCTCTACAGCTCACCAAATGTTCTATAAACCCGAAAAAACTCCAGCTCTACAAGGCCTCCTCAACCCTTATAAAAGTACCCGTACACTAAGATCCACTAATAAAGCTCTAATTAAAGTAACCAGGAATAAAAACAGCTCAGGTAACTCTCTATACTCTTGCTACATTGCTAAACTGTGGAACTCCCTACCTCTCAAAATCAGAATTTTAACTAGTTTAAAAAATCTCAAGCATCACGTTAAATCCCATCTTACCAATTTCTGGACTTGTACATGTACTGGGAACGGGTAGCCCATATCATGAAACTAGCTCTTTAAGAAAAAAAAAAACAGCTCTTGTAATGAGCCTTGAATTCAAGCCATTTGACTATATTTGGTTATTTTCTCTTCTCACTGTTAATATCTAGCAGAAATTGTCTCTAGTTTGCTATGTTACCTGTAAATATGAGTAATTATCCCAATTGTACTCACTGTTCACAATATCATTGCCTCCTACTATTGTATAAACTGTCTTCTAGAAGCATTGTTACCTGAGATTCTAGGTCCTGTCTCCCACTCAACCAACTTTTTCTGTGGTAATCTTTTTCCAATATGAATGTGTTACCATTTTATCTTCATTGTATTTGACGATTTTTTTTTTATCTTCATTATATTATAAGATTTTTTTCTACTAACAAATTGCCTACTAACAATGGAGCTTTTCTCCCTGGGCCTCCGCTGAAAAAGGGTTTGATGCCCAGTTGGACTCTCCCGGTAAACAAATGTAACATAAATAGATTAGATTGGCTAGTGTATCCTGATAATTTGGCTGCATCATAGATCCTTTGTGTCAGGGACAAATTTCATTTTAGGCCGGAAGAGGCAGTGATGCTCAGAGTTGGGGGGGTTACATCTCGATGCCTGTATTGTTAAACTAAGAAGGGAGAGGGAGGTGTCAGAGAAGTAGAAGAATGACATAGGTATCCAGATGCCAACCAGAAAAAAGAAAACAGAAACAGAATATACTATAAGAATAGGTAAGGAGGGCTCAGGGCATGCCTGACAAGTATTACCATGCAGAGCAGGATGTATAGAAAAAAATATGTCGAACCGCAATCAGTGATGGGGGATAGAAATGCCCTGTAATCATGCAAATATAGGCAACTGGGAAAATGGATGAGACATGAAGGTGTCAAGTCGCAGGTTATTTAGAAATGAGGTAAAGGAGGAATGGGGTGAACACCTTCACACACACGTCTGCTCTCCTCTACCTTGCTTACAGTGACATCATCAAATATTAGGATGTAGAATAGGAGATATTTCACCCCTTATAAGGGGTGAGGAAGTACAAGGCATCAGAAAGTAGGTTAAGCCCTCCTGTAGTTGTCATAAATGGGGGCATTGTTGGTGGTGGATCCACAGAGTGTTTCACGCCCCAGACATATAAAATGAGGAAGATGACAGACACTTGCAAGGCAAAGAAGGTTCGTACATAATAAATATCTTTAATTTGAGCAGCTGTATGCAAGAACTATGAAAAGAAAAAAAAAACAAACTGCAAATTTCTGATTTTTTTGTTTTCAAAATTGGTACATGATACAGGGAAAACAGAGGAACATAGCAGCAGTGGTGGGTGATCATCACATAAAATAAGGCTTATAAATAATTCATATCACTTAGCTCCTGGTCTAACTT
Organism: Protopterus annectens; assembly: GCF_019279795.1. Lineage (NCBI taxonomy): Eukaryota > Metazoa > Chordata > Ceratodontiformes > Protopteridae > Protopterus > Protopterus annectens. The sequence goes on from NC_056739.1 coordinate 738,544,643, forward strand.
CCTGTTTTCTAAGTACAGTCATAAGCACCTTGTACCAACATGCATAGACAGAGCTGTAGCAAGATCAGTTGGCAATGGGGTGATGTCCTCATCCGGTGCCCCCTCATTTTGAAGTTGAAGACTAACAGCCATGATAATGATCACGGCTACTTAAATCATTACAGATACTGCTTGCAGGAAGGATTAGTACCTCTCCTACAGTGCTGAATGAGCCCCATAACACCTTGCACCAGAGCAGCTCCCCCTTTGCCCCAGCCTTTTTACAACTATTTTCTCAGCCAGTCAGAGTGTTCCATTATCTTACATGTTATTCTATAAATGAAATTGCTTTCAAAGTCTCTTGCAAGACTCCTTATTCAAAGCATTTGATTTTTAGGTGGCTAGCCAGATTAGATTTACATTCGCCCTAGTCAGATGCTATTAGTTTCTAAAAGTTAATTTGGGCTGCTGGAGCAATTTTATTAATAGATTGTGACTACAGTCATTTGCGGGATACCTTTATCATGACATCCCTCCCTTTTATCAGTACAGAAAATGCAGTTGCCTTAAAATACATTATTTTTGCTTGCTTTTGCACTCTGCAACCATTTTAAAGATTCTTATTTCTGTCTCAAAACAATAGGGAAGCATTTTCTTTCAAATCACAGCTTTTCAGAACTTTAAAATATCTATGCATATGTGGCATTCAATTAACCTGTGCCAAACTGCTCTGTTACAACTCTTTGAGAACATTTCAATCTCTTTAGCAGGAAATAGCACATTTGTATTTCTGCATTTTTATAAACCTTAAACAGTTTCATTTAATTTAAACAATATTTACATTTCTTATGTGTGAAATTACTCATTGTTCAATAAAATAATTGTTTGATTTTTTTAGTATGTTGTTTGAAATTGCTGTACACATCTTTTTGATAAATTTGACATAAGCTAGTTTTCTAACTGTCTTCAGAGGTCTTCTTAGCAACTATGTGAGTCTATCTGAATGGCCAGAAAGAGTGACCGCTAATGTGGAGATTGTTAGTGGTACTGTTGATATCAAACTGTTACAGTCTGTAAAACCTTAAATGAATGGTTTCAGAAAAGAAGAGCGGCTACTTTAGCAATGGCTCCTGTTGTTCGTGGTTACTGTGGAGCCAGTTTTTGTAAAACAGTATTTTGGGTTAACAGGAATGTAGCCTCTTTTTTGTTTTCCATTTTGAAATAAAACAGGATATTTTAGTAAACAGCATTGCCTGTCTTTTCTTTTAAAAAATCAGGATATGACATACCATGCTTTGCTCACTAAATGTTCTGCACAGTTTCACAGTCTGCCACAAAACACGTGGACAATTCAAAGATATGAAAAAGGCAAAATAAGGCAATCAGTAGATAAGTATGAGTTGCGCACAAGGAATGAAGCTACCAGTTATGCACCCACACACAGTACAGTATATTAGCACCAGATGTGTACAGCAGTTTCAAACATAATGGTAAACAGCAGCATACTAATGCTAGTATCTTAGCAGCAGTAGTGCTATCCAAGCCATTATATATGCAAAATGGGTCAAATCTGAGCTTCCACTCACATTTCAGTAAAGATCAAAAAGGTCAGTATCTCACACATTACCAATCACAGCTGATGTTCAGTAGTAAATATTCATGCAGGTGACATTATTATACGCATCCAGTGTTTCTTCCAGTGTCTTCCAGACAAACCTTCTCACGTGTGCTTCACATTATGAACTGGACATCAATACTGCTATGTCTTATATAAAATGTACACAAACATAAATACCATATGATATGCATATTCAGATGTGACTGCACAGTACTGTTGTGACAAGTACAAGCATAAATGACCAACAGTATTACAGATGTGGTCCTAAAATGGTAAACATTGCATATCAGCACAGGCTGAGCAAATCAATATCTCCCCATGTCACTACAACTTAATGACTGAGATACAAGTAATCAACTACTGAATGTGTGAGTACAGATAGGAGACTATAGATAAATGTGATCGTCTGTAATACTGATCCGCACCTAGAATCCCAGGACATACATTGCCACCAGAGCATCAAATGTAGCAAAATTACAGAGTACTTACAATGCACATCAGTCATGATCTGCAAGCAGGCACAGTCATTTACTCTTCCCCAACAAGCACACAAAAATATTCACCTAGAGAGGTGCTCTGTGGCATAGAGATTTTAACTTGCACTTCCTCCTAATACCTTTGTGATGCCCCACCATTGGACCAGTAATCAAGGAGCCTCAGTCCTCACCACTGGCAACAGTGGGGGATGTACACTGGGAGCATGACAGGTACACACACAGTATTTCCAAATGCAGATCTCTGCATCAAGTGCAGTTTCTCTTAAGAGGACACAGAGACCATGATCAATCTGGGGCTGGTTTCTCCCTCTTTCTTCAGAACCCCAGTAAGACACCCCACTGGCCCAGCTATAGAGTTGTGATCTCAGTTGAGTGGCCAAGCCAACACTCCCAGCACCCTCTCTGTCCAACCAGTGCTTCAGGTCCCTGCCCAAGTAGCTGACACACACACACACACACACACACACACACACACACACACACACACACACACACACACACACACACACACACCTGGGAAAGGCTGGCACAGGTTTACTAGCTATGCCCTCTTTTGCCCAGACTATAAGGTAGTTATCACTACCACCAGCCAACTCAATCTTACTGTGTAACACTGATATTAATACAAATGGTAGTTTGAACAAGAGCAAGGCTATTAGGAATGCCCACACAGTGTCACCAAATAAATATACAAGTACTCTCAAAACTTAAATATTCCCTAGACAGATAAGCCATAATGAAAGGTTTAAATATATTTAATAATAAATATTAAAAGAACAAGAACATACTCTGTATATATGTATAGTTAACAGCCCATCGGATTAGCACACTTGTACCAAAAGAAGTGCAATAAATCAAACAACCTCTTGCAGTATAAATCCAAATATCCAGTTAATCTAAGGAAAGTCGATACAAATTCAATGTAGAATCAAGTCCATTTATTAGAATACAACGAACAAAACAAAAATGCAGATGAGCGCTTTCACTAAAGTTAGCTTCTTCAGATCATTACATAAGGCGGTGCTGTTCCACTCCTTATATAGTGATACAATTAGTTTTCAATTAAAGTAATCACATACAATTAGGCAATATATAAAAAAATGAAAATCCAAATTGTTAAAAAAGCCATTATAAGCAGACAAATCACAGAAAAAGTTATTACAAAAAAGAAGAAAAATCACCGTATCAGCCCTTAAGTGTAAATCATTCTTTTTTGCCATGAAGCATGAACACTTTATGAGAAAATTTTTTTGAGGCGTTTCATTGGTGAGGTATTATAGTTATACCTGAACTGGGTTTCAATGTAAAGTGTTAAAAAATGCAAAAGTTATAAAAATTATAAAAGAGATCGGTGTCAAGGATGAAAAATTAGCATCGACCATTTAATATATTTTTGTAACATGTGATCAGAACATATAATTCATACATTCAAACTTTTAAATAATATATTGTAGATATGCCTGTATAAACCTGGTTATATTAAATTATATTATATATAGGAAATAAATATGTGTATGCAAAGTATATTAATACTAAGATTATATAACCATGTCTCCAACAAGATATATATCTGTATAGATGTATGTATATGTATGTGTAATAAACAAATACACATAACAAGTCATATGATATGCAATGTATGTTAACTTGTGAAAATATATATATATGTGAATTGTTAAAAAAGTGTATATATAAATATATAAATATAAATAAATATATATATATGAAATCATTGTATGTATATGTATTTAAATTAAATATATGTGAATATATAAAAAATGTAAAAACATATAAAATATGTAAAAAGTGTATTAAAAATATATGATGTAAAAAATGTATCTGTATCAGTATATGTATATATGTAATAGGTGTTTAAATCAATGAATAAACACAAATAAATAAATAGATAAATATTGGGGCTAACATAAATGTGTACATCATGTATTATGAGGTGGTCTGCTTTATATGTATGGGAAGTCTATTCCACAAAATGAGCAGTCTCTGGGTGAGGAACCTGTCCCTCCAGCATATTCTGTTGATTGTAGTAATGAAGTTGAGGTCTCTGGAGCGTGTGGAGGGATTGGGATTTCTTTAGATGTAGCATTTCTAACAGAGCTGGGTCAGACATGGCTTTGTAAGTCAAGCAGAGATCACCTCTAAGTAGGTGATATGAGACAGAAAATAGCTGGAGTTTTTTGAGTCTGTCCATGTAGGACATGTGTTTAATGCCTAAGATCCTCTTGTAAGGTGCTTCTGTGGCCTCTCCAGCTGTTGCAGGTGTTTAGTGAGGTACATGCCAAATGGGGCATTATACTCGATGACTGGTCCAATGAGGGAAGAGTAGAGAGAGACGATGACCTCTTTCTTCCTGAATGTAAAACCCTTGTTAATGAAATGTGTCACATAGAAGGACTTTCTGACCACAGTGGCAATGTGGTGGTTGAAGGAGAGGTTGCTGTCAACCTGCTTCCCTAGATCTCTTATAAAGCCTTCAGTGTTCATTTGGCTCTCATCAATGTGGTAGTTAGTGGGAACTGAGTTTTTGCCAAAGGGGATGACAACGCATTTTTGGTGTTAAGCTTAAGGCCATGGTTTCAACACCAGTTATTGGACTCAGTGAGGCCTTTCTGTAGGATGTCTGCATCACTTGGGGAGTTAACAATGGCTCTCTACTTGCAGTCTTCTTCAAACTTGGTCAGCCAGAGTTGCTTTGTGTTGGCCTGGACTTCTGAGAAGTAGATGCCGAACAGGAGAGGACCCAGGACCCATCCCTGTGGGACTCCACTCATGACTGGTCAGCAGTCTGACTTGGAGTTTGCTACTTTCACACTGTGTGTTCTATCGGTGAGCCAATTTGCAACCCACCTAGTGATATAGGGGTTGAGGAATGGTATCAAAGTCCTTGGCCAACTCGAGGTAGGCTGTATGCACTGCCTTACCTTCATCCACAGCCCTGGTGACTGACTCAAAGAAGTCAACCAGGTTGAGCAGGCATGATCTCCCTTTCACAAAACCAAACTGCGTGAGGTCCAGAGTTTGGAGATTTCCTATATCTTTATTAATTAGGTCCATGATGATGCACTCCATAGCTTTACATATCAGACTCATCAGGCTAATGGAACGATAATGCCCAGGGTCTATAGTCACTCCTTCTTTATGGAGAGGCATGATGGCAGCAGTGCACCATTCAGAAAGGACAAAGCTTGACGTTAGGCTGTGACTGAACAGGGCACACAGATGTGGTGCCAGTTTGCTTTGTAGTTCATGCAGAACACAGCCAGGGATATTATCTTAAAACTAAGCTTTGCTATATTCCTGACTATATTTAAGAGAATTATACTTTTCCCTAGAAACTTACTTCATCAGAGCAAGGCAGATATGGTGAATGGTTCTTGTCAGGTCCAGGACAGAATACAGAATGCTCTGTCTCTCTAAGAGAATTCTCAAATTAATATCTCAAATATTACTCCTTGGATAGCTTGCAGAATAATATAATTTCATGTTATCTGACTCTATCCTAGGTGAAACCCCACTGCTGGAAGCTGACAGTATTTAACATCTACCTGTGAAAATACATAGACCTCAGATCTTTGGGAGATGTTGGAAGTCATAAAACAATTACATTCCTTTACATTTCAAGACTAGTAATTATTTCACCCTAAAGACAATACAGAAAGCTCCCTAGTTTTAGACACTGTGTCTCCTTGATGCATTGAAACTGAAAGATAACATCTTTTATGGCGTAGCCATAAAACAATTTAATTTCAGCTATTTTTCTGAAGTTAACCTCCTGTATTCCAGTTTCCACTGTGAAAATATATACATTTAAACAGTTACAATAGTACACATACATGTCTGTTCTATTCCAGTAGGGAATACTGATAACATTTCAAACAGCACTTTGCAAAAACATTTTCAACACACACTTCTGTACTAGGAGTTTGATATACATATGACATACAGTTCTAATACATTTGCAACACGAGCATCTTATATAAACCATGTCAATATTCACAAATGACATATAATTATTTCCAAAATTCCAGATACCTGTGCTAGCAGTATCCCCCTTTGCCACAACTTTTAACTAACACTAACATCTCTCTGATGATTCTTTCCTTTGTTCCATATATTCCATGTCCTACTGCTTCCATAAGAGTTTTCATAAACCTATTTTGTAAAATGTTTATCTTAATTTTATAATCTACATTTCCTAAAGTTACAAGCTGCCAGTTTTCCAACTCAAGTCTTATTTTTCCTTTCCAAAGTAACTATATCAGTTCCATGCAAATATTTCATATTGCAATCTATCAAACCCTTGATTAAGTACTTCTAAGAAACATTTACTGGAAACATGGTTCAATCTGAAACACTTAGGCTGGCTGGAGTCCTGTAAACTTATGACCAAACCCATAAGGCATAACGTAGCTGGTGACTCCAAATAAAATAAAAATTTTGTTTTCCACTTCTGACTTTTATTTTATAAAATTCATATTCAATGCCATCTTTTCCTGGCACTGTATCTAACATCCCCTTACTCATTGCTTGTCCAGGTTTTCTAGATGAATCCTCCTTGTGACTCTTTTTTTTTTAGTGCTGTACTTAACTTTCTTCACTCCCCATAACATTCCTTCCTTTACTTATTTCTCTTTATACATTTCTTTTAAATATTCCTGTACCTCCTTCATCTTCAATATCCCATTCTTTGTTTTTTAATTCCTTTGTCATCTTCAGCGTCCCATATTATATTTGTATATTTTATACCTTTATCACAAAATGTTTTTGTCATGTATTATTTCCTTATTTATCTCATACATTTCTCTCAGTAGATGCATTTTCTCCCTCCTTTCTACTGCTATGTCATATTCCTCACATTTTTCAGCATATATGCCATCTCTACAAATATACCATTCATTTGCTGTCTACAAATAAACTGTTGTGTATTTTATTTTATAATTAGCCCAACAGCCCTTCCAGTTGTTATTAAATACCCTCATTCAGAAGCATGGCTATGGTGAGATGAATGGTAGCTGCCCGGTTGCAAGATGTCAGGGGACACGATTGGAAGATCTGTTTTTTTTTTCTTCATTTTAATGCTTCTCATGCAAATGCAATGTAAAGAAGTGTAGATGGAGTGCTTTAGGAACCAGAGCTCAAGAATGCCAGATCAGGGAGGGTATCTTTTTTTTCTCCCTAATAAAAGGTGGGGGAGGGGTGTTGTAGACCTGGTGCTCCTCCTTAATAGAGAAGGCAGGTGTTCCATAATCGAAAACAGAATCAGAAAATTGTACCCTCATACTCCTAAACCCCACTTCCATTAAGCCTTTGCTATATACAAAGAAATCTCTTTCTTGTATCCCCTCCCCCATATAGGTAAACGTTCCGTCCTGTCCTGCTTTCAGTTTTTATTTCCACTCTTAAATTTTTTTCTTTCTTTCTTTTAAGTCATAATTAAAATCTCCTACTATAACATCCATATTATCCCCCACATATTTAACCAGTTCTCTAAAAATGTTCTGCCCATCTCATAAAAATATCCAAACATACATTTCCCCACTTCTTACCATCTCACGTTTAAGAAACGTCTGCCACTGTTATTCTATCCTTTCTCAGAAATATTACAATTGCACACTATAATATCAGAGGTTATCATCTTGATTACAGTTCCAGAACATTCATTGTCACCCATATTGCATATAATTTCCCTACCCCATTGTTGCCTAAATGCATCCCTTTCCTGTTTTATCACATGTATGGTGTCATTAAGCATATTACACCTTTCTGAACTGGAAGCTGTTCCATCTATAACACTCAGGGACTAGATGCCACTGCATCTGCCTTGCTGATTCATATCCAGCCACGTTATGCAGAAGGATTAAGAAATTACTCCAACTGCCATGTTTAGACACTAGGAAGCAGTAGAAGCAACTCTGCCTGCCTTGCTGACTCACAGAAAGCCACACCACCTGCTATGATGAGATGCTGTGGGCTAACCCATTTGCCATGCTGAAGCAGTGAGATTCACACTATGAACTGTGTTGAAGCAGTGGTAGCCACACACTGTACCAAGCTGAAGCACTAGGAGCCATCTTATCTGTCATGCCAAAGCAGTGGCAGCCATACTGTCTGCCATGCTTTAGTAGAGTGAGCCATACAGTTTACTATGCAGCCATATTATCAGCCATGCTAATGCACTGGGAGCCAGACCATGCAGCATGTTGAAGCAGTGGAAGACACACCATGTGCCATGCTGAAGTAGTGGGAGCCACAACATGAACCATGCTGAAGCAGTAGGAGCCACACCAAGCACCATGCTGAAGCAGTGGGAGCCACACCATGCACCATGCTGAAGCAGTAGGAGCCACACCATGTACCATGCTGAAGTAGTGGGAGCCACACCAGGCACCATGCTGAAGCAGTGGGAGCCACACCTTGCTCCATGCCGAAGCAGTAGGAGCCGCAACATACACCATGCTGAAACAGTGGGAGCCACACCATGGAGGGAGACACACCATGCCGCATACTGAAGCAGTGGGAACTGCGCCATGCGCTGTGATGAGGCTACTATGCTGCTGCACTGGAAACCACATTATACCATGTTTAAGGAGTACGAGTCACAGCATATGCCATACTGATGCATTATGCACAATTCCATGATGCAGTGGGCACCACATAATTGACAATGCTAAACAGTGGTAGCCACACTAACTGTAATCTGCTGTGCTGAAGCATTGACAGCAACACTGCCTATCAAACTGATATGTTGCAAGCATTACAACCTGACCCCCTAAACAAGGACAGTTGGACCCACATCACGTTGGTCATGTTGAGGCACTGGGACCCATGACACTGGGGATGCTAAGGCATGGAGACCCAAATCACTGTCTATAATGAGGTACTAGAACCCACATCATTGGCCATGATAAAGCACTGTTAGTTAGGATTCAGTGCCTTATCATTGGCCATGCTAAGGCACTGACCCTAGTGATGCACTGGAATCTACATCACTGACCATGCTGAGGCACTGAGACTCATGTTATTGGTCATAATGAGGCACTAGAACCCGCATCATTGGCCATGATAAGGCACTGTTACTTAGGTCTCAGTGCTTCATCATTGGCCATGGTAAGGCACTGAAACACATGTCAATGGCTATAATGAGGCACTAAAACCCACATAATTGGCCATGCTAAGGCACTGAGACCCATGTCACTGGCCCTAGTGAGACATTGGAATCCATATCACTGACCATGCTGAGGCACTGAGATTTGTGTTACTGGTCTTAGTAAGGCACTGGAATCCACATCAATGGCCATGGTGAGGCACTTGGGTCCATGTCACTGGTCAGGGAAAGGCACTGGGACTGAGATCACAGACTATGTTGTGGTACTGGGACCATGTCACTTACCATAGTGAGAACTATGACCCATTTCACTGTCCATGCACTAGGACGCCTCATCACAGACCATGTTGAGGGGCCGTGACCCACATCACTGGCTATGCTGAGCAAAAGGGTCCACATCACTGTCCATGCTGAAACAGTGGTACCTGCATACCTGGCCATACCAAGACAATGGATCCACATTACCTACTGTGCTGAAATTATACAATGCTGAGGCTATGGGAACTACACAGTAAAGATGAGAATGACTAGGTCCTAGCTGAAAAGAGTCTAGTCTGCATTAGTTCACTTATGCAGTTATGCAGTAAACCAAAGAATATATGAATATATAAATAAATATGCTGGCATACTGGTATCAATAGCATAGCAAGAGAAAGAGGAACATTATCCATACCGGATTTTTCACTTGAGGGAATATAGAATATTCAGTTATCTGAATGCATTACATCATCACTACCATTCAAGTGCTTATCTAAGAAATAAAGTCCCTCATCCTTTGGTGGCAGTGTTGTTAAGTGCTAAGAGCAAGTGTGGAGAGCCTGTGCTAAGAAAAGGTAGAGCAAGAAAGCATCCCTGCACATGAAACCAAAAGCAGCACTGTGTTGATTTGCTGCAGTATTAACACTTCTTATCAAAAACAGACTGCATAAGACAACTGAAATATAAACCAAGCTTTAGAAATACTTTTCTTTTTCTTATCACACATGACTTCTTTTAATACTAGTAGCGGACACCATTTTGTCATGTCCTCATTTCATCCTCTTCACTTTACTGTGAAAAGATACTCAAGTTAAAAAGATCTGCAGACATATTTTAACAGGCTATTAGCATTTGCTTAATTGCCAAACAGACCGAGTTACACAGATACATTCCATACAATATACAACTGAAAAAGCTACCAAGGCCTTCTTCAGTGACCCATACTAATCCCATTTTCTGTATAACTGCATGAGTTATATATATTTTTAGTCACACATTTCTTTTGATCAGAGTCATACCTCTCAACTGTCCCGGATTTTGACTCGAATTTTAGCTCTCTCCCTCTTAAGCCCTCCTAAAACTAGTGACTTTTGGAGGAAAGGTGGCAAATTACACTTAATGAATAATGTCAATAATTAAGAGTTATAGACTTCTTTTACTTCAGAAAATGTGTATTAATTCATATGCTCTGATTCTGTCAATGTTTCAAGTTAATAGCACTAATATTTTAAAAGTGTCCCTGATTGTCCCTGATTTTTTCGTGACTTGTCCCTGATTCTGTTGAAATTTGTCCCTGATTGGTTGAGAGGTTTGACAGAGTCTCTCCTATAGCAATGTTTTTCTGTCTCTCTCTCTATCTCCCCCATCTATCACTTCCTGCAGTCCTTATGAGCCATCAGGTTTTTCACAGCCCAATGTCTCATCACTAGCCTTTTCTTTGGTTCTTTACTATTCACTACAGACTGTAACTCATCACTGAGACAGACGCCTCAGCTACTTGGAAAGAGAAGTGTTCATGATCAGTAGCTGGGGAGTAAGGAACACAGGTGAAGGACTTGGGGGGGTGGCATAATCCCTAATACTATAGGTAGGTAATCATAAGGCTCCAAGTACAGCAGTACTATATATATATATATATATATATATATATATATATATATATATATATATATATATAGTGACATGACATGCAGTAAGAGTGCTTCTATGTGCAGAGCTCAGAGTGATGAGCCAGGTAGCTGGAAGTTTGGCTGAGAATGGGAAGCTCTATACATTCCCTCAAGCTAAGGACAAATATCCTTAGGGCACTTGATCCCTATCCTACTGCCATCCCTACTGACAATCTAGGATCTTTCCAGAACCCTAGTCACCAATATCACAAACAGACAGTCATCATGAATGTATATCTACAAAATGGCCTGAACATGATCTGTGGATTCTACCTCACTGCCTGGTTAGCCGTGTCTAAATGAATAAATAACAAATGCATATCTATCCTCTTAAACTTTAAATGTAATATTTTTCGGTTTTCAGATTAGTGTTGCATCTTCTTTCTAGGAGTAGAAACAAGTGTTCATTTAAGGAGGCCTCTAACATTAGACAGGATAGCTGCCCTTCATGATGTAATTATAACTTGGCTGGAGACAGAGAGAGAGAAAGAAAGAGAGACAAGATTATAACTATAGTACACGGAAGGTAGCAACTCGACTTGTGTTGTTATTTTATGATTATGTGATACATTGCTTAGACTGTTTATATCCCTGGAAGTTGAGGACCCCCATCTAACATAAAATGATGATCATCTATAGTCTACAGTTTGCAAATCCTACCAGTAAATATGGTGACAAAAAGTGTCTAGCAGATTCATTTATCCATCCCATCATGGACAGCTCTATTTTCCCACTGGGATTACAGCCGTATTACATGTATGTCCTTCATCTTATTACAGAATCGCTGTGAAGCTTTACAGATAGCATATCATTGTTAAATACTGTGTGATTATGGCACAGCTTCCCCAGAGAGCTAAACGAATAAGCTTCTGATCTCATTAGGTGTGTTCCCTGTGAGAAACATGTTCATATAACAATCAGGAAAAAAGTTAAGCTTAAAACAGATTGTAGGTCTTGTATCTCTTAATGTTACAAAGTTACACACTAACACAGTGACCGTATTGTCCATAAGTGTTAAATGCTTTTTTTTCCTCATCTTTTATTATTGTGGTTGGGTTTGACCAAGGTTTTCATGTAAATGCTCTTTGTTCTCAGAACAGTAACAAGATAACATCAGGAGGTTCAAAACACAATCAAACTCTGCTGGCAAATCTTGCCTAATAAGTTGTTGCTAATATGAATGCTGAAGGAGATTTCCAGGTAACAAACAATTAGCACACAAGAAACACACACCTTTATAACTCATATAAAAGATCAAATGACAACACTTAAAGGTATATCAAGTAAAAAATAAAACATTTTCTTATCATTAAATACAAATTTAAAAGCAGAAATGCAACAATTCTAAAAATGCAACCTAAAAATTTCTTGTGTGCTAACTGTTACACCTGATGATGCCTATTTGGTGAAAGTGCTTGTGTTTGTGCACTGAGTAAAGATGTTTATCCTGGATACATCAGCAGTGACTGTGCCTCTTCATTTTCTGCAATTGGATATTAGTTCTTTTGAGACACAGTGTTTGAGCCTTTTTGTGGTAACAGTTTTATTGTTTTTTACTATTCTTTAGAAGACAGCCTGGGATGCCGTCTGGTCCCATAGATACTGTTATTTGCCTTAAAGTAGGCTTTAATGACCTGCTGTTTGGATATGTAGGGTGGGGGGAAGTTGGGGGCAAGATATGTGATAAGTTTGGAGGGGATAACAGAGTGAAATTTTCAACAAATCTGTCTGCCAGCTGGTTTGCTATCTCTGCGGGATCAGTGTGTGTGATACCTTTTAGGCTGCATATGCAGCTGTAAAAGTCCTTATGGTTATCCTTGGCTGTGACTGCTAAGTTTTTCTCAAAGTTACTCTTAGAGGATTTGGCATGTTGTCTTATTTGCCTGTTGAGGCTGAGGAGAGTGCTTTTCGACTGCTGGGGCCTCACCTTAGTTTTCCTATACAGCAACGTTTTCCATTTGCTGTAAAGTTTGTTGATGCTGGATGCCCACCTTGGTGGCTTATTTTTACTTGGAGCTCTGGCTTTGATTCTTTCTGGAACAGCTGAGTGGAACAGCCAAATCTATACACTTATACAAGTAATTGTTCAGGTCTTTAGTGTAATCTTTGGAGTAATTACCACTTCCAGCTGGGGGTGGGGCCTGAAAAGCATTTATACCATCCCCAGGAGGGTATTGTTTACCTTGGTGAATTTTTTTTAGTCTGACTTCACCTTTTGTGAGTTTTGGTGTTAGTGCCAGTTCAAAGCGACTGATTTGTGGTCAGATTTAACTATTTAACTAACGAGGGTCTGACAGTCGTGGTAGTCCATCTGTTTGTCATATTAGTGAAGACCAGATATAGTAAATGTGTTCCTCTTGTTGAGGTCTGAATAATTTATTCTAGGGCATTTTAGTTAAGTCAGGTAACTTTTGCATTAGTGAGTTAGGGCTAGAGTAGGTTTCCCAGTTGCTGGTGGGATAACTGAAATCACCCATGACAGGAGTGTTTGGCAATATTTGGATTGACTCCAGTTTGGTCAAGTAAGCCTCATGCATATCATGATCCATGGAGAGGGGATCTATAACTAGCTATAACTTGAATGGGGAACTTACCCACAGTAATCTGAATGTGGAGTAACTCCATGAAGTTGCCTTGTCTAAGTAGTCGGGAGGTGAATTTGTCTCTAATATAGATAGAAACACTGCCTCCTTTGATTCTCACATGTTTGTTTTGCAATCTGAAGGTGTGAAGGCATTGTAGCCTTGCAAGGCCAGGGTAATCTCTGAGGTCTTGACCAGGTTTCTATGACCGTACAGACATCTACATTCTCCAGTGATAGGAGTGCTTTCAGGGTGTGCAGTTTTTGGTTTAGCAGCTAACCCTTATTTTGTTATGACTGGCAAATTTCAGGTTGGCAATTTTGTTTTTGAGACCTTGCCTAAAAAGGCACTATGGGGGAGGCAAGATCCACTGGCAGCAGCCAAAATCCTAGTAGTGCCAGGTGCAAACTGTCTCTGGCAAAACAGCAAGGTTGGTTGACCATGTCATCCCAAGCTGACAGAAACTGGATCCCCTTGGAATGACACCAAACACTAAGCCAATTATTGAAATCTATCATTTTTTGTTTATACTGTGACATCATTCTAGATGATGGTAATATGCTGCTCAAGGCTAGGGACATACCTGCCTGGGACACATATTCAGAGAGCTCAATTATGTCTCTCTTCATATAATCCATTGAGGTGTGTCTCAGGTCATTCACTCCAGCATGAGCTATGACAAAGCTCATTAGCAATACTTCTTAGACAATAGATATACTAAAGATGAGGACTACACTAATGTACTACAGCTGTATCTTAGGGAAAAATTGTTGAAATTAGCTGTCTAGCTATGGCGCACAATTGAGAGGCAGTGCACAGTGCTGCATGACTCGCAAACAAGCAGAGACTTGCTCAAACATGGCCTTAAATACCAGAAGCTAAAAACTTCAAAAACATTTTAAAAAGTTCAAAAGAACCAGTGAGGGTGCTTACTCCAAGTCCTAGACCAATCACACTTCACCAGACATATTCCAGTCAGCATACGTCTCTCACAAGGGTGCAGAAGGGCCCCTTCTAATCAAAGATGGCTTGAAAAATGTGCTCAGAATACAACAGCCACTACAAATAGATCCAGATACAGCGAACATGTATCTGGACTGTGCTACAGCTACTAGCTACACTAATTTAGGCAGGAAACACTAAAAAATTATTTAAACAGCAGTAAAACAGCAGTGAGACACTAAAAATGTTTAAACAGCAGAAAAAAACAGCAAGGATACACTAAAGAATGTTTATCTATCTACTCGCATTTCCAAATCCCTGACTTCTGTGTCTGTTATAAATGCTGTAATCTCTGGGGGTGGCTGTCTTACCAAAACAAACTCAATGCTAAGATGTGCATAACAATAAATGATTCTGGCACCAGTTATTAGTCTGTGTCTGCCTTCTTGGAAGGTATTCGTGTTTTGGAAGGATTTAATGAATGTACATAATTTTAAATTATCTGTAGACTTGGTCAAAGACCTTTGACACTAGCCTTGACTTCAAAGAAGTGGATGCCAAATAAGAGTGTCCCCAGCACTGAGTCTAGAGGCACTCTGCTAATGAACAGCCTTTGTCCGGAGAAAGACTTCACAATCTAACTTCTTGGGTCATGTCAATGAGCCAGTTAGCTATTCAGCAGATAATGTAAGAGTCAATACTGAATTCAGTGAGCTTGTTTACAATGCCTGAGTGGGGGTACCATGTTGGATGCTTTGGCCACATTGAGGTATTATGCACCATCTTGTTCTCATCCATTGCTTTAGTAAACTTCTTGAAGAAATCCACCAGGATGAGTAGATACGACCTGCCCTTGATGAAATCAAACTGAGTTGGATCTAGTGTCTGTAGGTTTTCTATGTTTAAGTACTTCATTTGAAAATAGCATGTTATTTAAGTATGGTCAAGAGAGTAATATCATAAATTTATTAGGGGTAATTGGAAGATCTTTCAGAATGACCCAGAATTAATGGAAGAGGTGGGTGATCAGCCTTTATTTTGTTATAAGAGGTGTAACAATTTAAAAGAAAGAGTTGAAAAAAGCAGTTTATAGGAGTGGAGATCATGTTAGGGGTTTAAGAAGAGATACCAGAAAGTGTGGAGCTTGCAGGCAATGCAGTTTTGTTTATGAAGAAGATGTTATTAGATTGTCTAGTACTGATTATACTTTTCGGTTTCACCAAAGTTTTAATTCTAAAACTATGGGGTCATATATTTGGCATTTTGTGATTTTTGCTTTTCATTTTATGTGGGAATAACTAAGTCGTCTCTGCAAAAAAAGGATTTATGAGCATTGGTATGATGTAAACCATAAAAAGGAGACAAATGCCTTATGTAGGCTTAATATGACCTATGTGGAAAACAAAATATATATATATTTTTTATTTTAGATCAAGTGACTAGGAGCCCAAGGGTGTGGTCCCTGGAAATACACTTTAGAGTATAAGGAACTGCTATGGCATATGCACTTGAAGCCAGGGTTGAATGATGCTGTTTCCATAACTAATTTATTAAAATTAAGGTCAGCAAAACTATAGGTTCCCAGGTGGGTCTCTGATAATCCTTTTTGAAGTTTTGACTGCTATTTATTTGCTTTTACAATGCAAAAAGGTTTTCTATTTATATATTCTATTTATATATCTTACTCATAGGATGGATACACTTTCTAATAATTGTGCCTGGTACTTTCAATTCATTGTATTTTAATTTGTTTTATTTTTAGTTTGCCATTTTAATGGTTCATTTAATATGTACATGAATATATGCTGACTGGTTCCTTGATTAATTGAATGTTCATAGGTTCATAGGTTCATACTAGGCTATCTGCCCTAGGGCATTTATAAGCCTAGCCCAAAGTTTTGTGGCTTTCACCACCCCTTAAGTTTGAAGGATACTATGCCCATTATTTTGCCGTGCCTCTGTCCAGCAGTGACACTGAGGTGATCCCTGGGGTAAACCTGCGATCTCCCATCCATTGGTCAAGATTTCTCTTGAACAAAGCCAGTGAGGTGCTCTGCCTCACATGTACCGGGATTTTGTTCCACAGCATAGGGAGTCTCTGGGTGATGAATCTGTCCCTCCAGCACATCCTATTTATAACCGTGTTAAGGTTTAAGTCTCTTGCTCTTGTAGTTCTGATGGATTTGGATTTTTTGAGGTGGAGCATGTTCATTAATTCCGGGTTGGACATGGCCTTGTATGTCAGGCACAGGTCACCTCTGAGCAGACGGTATGCGACTGAACAGAGCTGGAGTTCCTTCAGTCGGGCAGCATAAGACATATTTTTGAGACCCTTTATCCTTTTGGTGAGGAACTTTTGGGGCCTTTCCAATTGCTGCAGGTGTCGGGTAAGATACATTCCGAATGGGGCATTGTACTCTATCATTGGTCTGATGAGTGATGAGCACAGGGGAACAATGACCTCCCTTGATCTAGATGTGAATCCCTTCATGATCAGCTGGGCAATGTAGAAGGTCTTCCTAACTACTTTGGCAACGTGAGTGTCAAACGAAAGGTTGCTGTCAACCTGGGTCCCCAGATCCCTAATAACCTCTTCTGTGCTTAGTGGATTGCCACCTATATGGTAGCTAGGGGTAACCTTGTTTTTCCCGAAGGGTATGACTATGCATTTTTTGGCGTTTAACTTTAGGCCATGGCTCTGGCACCAGTTATCCGTTTCTATGAGACCCTTCTGAAGGATATCTGTGTCTGATGTGTTTTCAACTATGGCGCCCAGCTTGCAGTCATCTGCAAACTTTGTCAGCCATAATCCTTCTGTGTTTGCCTGTACTTCTGAAAAGTACAGTAGAATGTGACATATATTTGTGGTGTAGAATGAGTAATTTAGTTCTAATGAAGTCCCGAGTTTAGGGGATGAAATCGCTCAACTCTTTTATAAATAAAATGGTATTTTTGCAGCACTGGGAGTTCTCAACTGATTTTTAGCCAAGTACTTAGTGTTTATATGTTTATTATTTTTATTAATTGGCTAGTACATTTTTGAGGTTTCCTATGTTGTCATATAACATATCCATGATTATGCATTCCATGGCTTTACAGATCAGTCTGGTCAGACTTATGGGTCAATAGTTTCTTAGGTTCGTGGGTGGCATGCCCTTGTCCACTTCAGTCCACCATTCATTCTGTATGAAGCCTGTGTTTGGAAACTGTGGTAAAATGGTGATTCTAGTGGACCTGATAGTTTATGTTTCATGCTATTAAGGAAGCATCTTGGGATGTTATTGCGGCCCACTGATGTAGTGTTTTGGCATTATTTAGCAAGAGTAAAAGTTGTGGGTATTTTCTGAGGGGTATCAGGGGGGATAATAAATTGGAGTTAAAGTTGTCAGTAATTTCCTATATCTTCTAGCTCAGTACAGGTGGCTCCATTGCAATTAATTCAGTATATTGTTGCGTATTGCCTTTGAGGTTGCAAACACAGCTGAAGAAAACTTTGTGCCCCTCGGCCTGGGAGGTTATTTTCACCTCAAATTTGGATTTGGTAGGCAGAATTGCTTATTTAGATTGATGAGGGAGTTTTTACCTTGACAGGGCATTGCACCTCCTTACTTTGATTTTCTTCATTTGTTATGCACCCTAGTAATGTTTGGATTCCACTAGGGTGGAGTGTTTTTTGAGTTAGTCCTGCACTTGCTAGGGGTTGATACAGGTGTCTCTATGCTCTATGCAGCTAATAATATGATTATACAAGGTTTCCATGCAGGAAGGGTTGTTCTCTGGCTTTGGGCGGGCTTGAGATTTTGCCAAGATATTATTTAATAGCAGGAAGCTTGCCTTAAAATAATACTCAAGAGTTTCTTGGTTATTTGGGTTCCTTGTTTTTTTATTTCAAAGGAGATAGCTTTATGGTCTGATCTGACCATTGGGGACAATACCTTAAGGATGGTGCAATGTTATCTTGTGTTTGGGAGGATCAGGTCAAGGATGTTTGTGCTATTTGTGGGTATATGGGCTCACTGGTCCAGGGCATTTATGTTATTTCTGTTCTAAAACTTAAATGGCAAGTATTAATGTGCCTGGCATAATTTGCTAATCAGAATGCTGCCAGCATTGACGTTGACAACTGTGGTTGGACTGACAGTGAAAGTCATTGGTCATGAATGGAAGTGCAAGTGGGTGACTCCATTTCACTGACTTGTCAGTTTATGTAGGACTTGGAGTTGTTAATATATAGTGTAGGGAAGTGGGCATGCTGGGAATCAGTATCACTCTATAAACTGGAACTGAGTGTGATAGATTCCCATTTCAGTCTGTTGGCTTTGCTGACCTTAATTCTGGACAGCAATGTTGTGACCATATTGTTTAATTTTATTTATTATTTATTTATTTTACATTTGTTTACCGGGGAGGTCTGACTGGACAGAGCTGTCCGTTTTCAACAGAGGCCCGGGGAGAAAAGCTCCAGAACAATTGCTAACATACTATACATAACATATTTACATTTATTTTATATTTATTATATTATTTATAATTATATTATTATTATTATATTATATTATTATATTTATTTATTTATATTTATTTTATTTTACTTATTTTAGTTTGTTGACTGGGCTAGTGGACTGATCCAAAATAGACCCACTTCTGCCATAGCCCAGGAAAATACAGATAAATGTTTAAGGAGTGCAATGAATGAACAATAGAAAAAAACAGATTTTTTGTTTACATACATACTACCACCAATTTATCAGAGTTACCATACTTCCTGAATCAAACAGTCCTTGCTCCTATCTGCCACTAATTAGGACATTGCACTTAACTAACACTGTAGTAATGCAGTAACAGATTACCAATTTAACAATTCTATAATATAACTATAATATAATTTATTGCATCCCATACGCATAACATCATTAGGAGCATATTGTCATGGGTATAACAGTGTCACTAAAAGTAGTAGTACAAAATCTAATTATATGACACTTTTTCACATTTAAAACACTTTTTCTTTGTTTCCTACATTTCATGTGTTTTTGCTTTGTTTTGTTTTCTTTTACAGATCTAGACTGTTCAGTTTTATACACAGTTTCCTGGTATTTAATTTTTTCAACTAATACAACAAAACTTTCACTATCATCATGCTCAGTATGAGATACACACTTTTGTAAAGCAGTAGCTAAAGATAAAAAAAAAATTGTCAACAGCTAAACTTAGTATGTTGACTCTCAGGATATAACTATAAAATATGTTTTACATCATATCATAATTGTGATCCTCTTGTTTTGTTATGACAAAAAAGTCCAGCTATAAAACATATGAGCTTGTTTCTTTG